>NC_072776.1:1194018-1379540 GCF_022539595.1 Amphiprion ocellaris | reverse complement strand
CCACCCTTTTATTGCTACAGCATGGCACTAATCAGTTTTGCAATGTGATAAATAGTTGCCTTCATTTGCATTCCCAAGCTTTGCATTGATGTAAAGATTTACAGTGACCTGATATTATTATTATTATTAATCAGTTTATTTAAAAAGGGACTATGTACAATATTAAACATAAATAGTGCCGTTTGATGTATTGCACCAGAGTTAGATTTAAGCTAATTTCCATCTGCACTCCTTTGGCAGGTCACAATGAAAACATCACAATACATGACACATTGAAACAAAACATTACACACAGTTCTACAGCAGAGTTCTAGAATCTTTCTTGTGTTTTTCAATTATCTGTTCATCCGATTCATTTCAAACTGGATGTGTGAGTCTCTGGGACTTTGAGGAAGTACAGTGTTGATTTTATTTCTCTGTTTTAATGTGGAACACCTTGATTTGGCTTTTCTTTTTTTTGACAAGAATATTAAGGTAAAGAACTTTCCACTCAGCCAAAGATGCATCGACTGACCCTGGTTTCAATGGGGTAAATACTCATGCACTCACTAATTTGACCGTTTTAGATTGTTTATCTGTGGACATTATTTTGTTAAAATCTGTCTTCATTTTGACACGAAAGGGTCATATTTTTATAAATGCTTGCTGACTCAGACTCTCAGGATTCAGTGGAAATATTTGGAATAAATGTCTCAGAAGATGAGATAAGACAAAATAAGCCTCTATTAATCCAGCAGTGGGGACGTTTGCATTGTTCCAGCAGCAAAGATAGTACAAACATTTAGAAAAATTAGTACAAAAATAACAGAATAACCAAAATAATAGAAGATATACATAAGTACTGATTATAGAAATAACATTATTGCACATACCAGTGGTGTTGCACAGATTCTTTCACAAAATCAAGAATATTCATCATATTTTACAGAATAAAACAGCAGGACTAATCACAGCATAAAATACTGTGAATCCAACAATGTGAAAAGTAAAAAGTCAGATTATCTGTGAAGCTTCATAAAAACAATGAACTCTCAAAAATTCCTCTTCAAAATATTTAAAACTTGATGATTTAAGATAGTCTCCTCTGAAATAATCCTTGGAATATTTAGAAGCAGCATCACCTGAAAATATTTCAAATTCAGCTCATTTTCAGAATCTTCAAAAACCTGAAAACTCTGAAATGAGACACGACGTCTTCAGATCTGATACACATATGCAGAAACATATTATCATTTTTTGCTTTATTTTTATTTTTAGTTTTTTAAATTTTTTTAGAACCGTATAGAGAACGGAAAGGAAAGGGGGAATAGAAAGAGTGTGGGCAGATAGAAATAGGGATTAACCAATGTGGGCTTTTTAGGGCTGATGTCGACAACATTTCTTTTTTTTTTTTTTGGTAATTGAGAAATTCAATAACTGCTGTGTTGAACAAACATCATGAGAAGCTTTTTGCTAACAGTATGTGTGATTGAGTGTCCCGGGACACTTTCTTCTCTGTTTTCTTCATCTTTTGCCCACTAAGGTAAAAGTCTTATGAACTAATTAGCCAGCTACGCTGAACTACCAGCATTCTCTTCCACCTTCCTGTCACTTTTCCTAAAAAAGCTCCAGAAGCTCTTCTTCTTATTATTCGCCTTCTTCTCCTGCTCCCGTTGTTCTTCTCTCTCCTCGATCACCTCTTCACTATGTTTCTTGTTGCTCTTTCTATCTTTGGACCTCTTGAAAAACTTAAAGAGAGTCTTTTTGTTTTTCTTTTGGATCCAAAGTTCCTGCAGTTCCTGATTGTTTTTTTCCAATTGTTGGATTTTTTTCCTGCAGGTCTTCTGTCTCTGTTTGTCTCCTGAGCAGTTCCCAGTTTTCTATTTCTCTTCGAGCAATATGTTTCCTGAGCTGCTCTAAGCGTTGCTGCTCTGTGTTCCACCTCTGTTCTTTCTCCTCAAGTTCATTTACGGCTTCCAGCAGCAGCTCCTCAGTTTTGAAGAGCGTCTCTGAGAGATTGTGTTTGATGCCAGTGATACGATGGAATTCCTGGTCTTTGATGGCCATCTGCTCTCCTAATAACTCAACGCTCTTCACCATCTCTTGATTTCTGTGAGATTCTTGGAAAAGCTTTTTCTCCAGATTCTTGATCTGAAGGTTATAATGGCCTTCAAGCTCTGTCTTTTCTGTCTGGAGCTTTTTAATATTTTCCTTCATGTTGCTGTTGAGCTTTTTGAGAGGGATGTTGTCGTGCTCAATCAGCTGGATCTTATCCTCTAGTTCTTTGGTCTTTTCTACCATTTCTTGTTTGTCCTTCTGCAGTTTGTCGTTTTTTTCCTGCAGACTTAAATTCTTATTCTCCAAGAATCTGACTTGCATTTTCAGGGCTCCATTTTCTTCATGGTCAGGTTCTCTATGGAAGTGTTTTGCTTCCTGCAGCATTGCTAAGAGGCCCTCATTCTCCTGCTTGAGTTTTGAGACCTGAGCTTCTCTGAGCATAAGCTGCTCCCTGACCTCATCCTCTGCTTCCATGACATCGGCCCAATTCATGGTCGTGGTCTGGGTCTGGGAAGAGGTTTGGTCTTCGCTCTGGATGAGCGGCTGTTTCACCTCTTCCTCACCCTGAGCGACATTGGCCGATGTCAGATTGTGGCAGATTGCTGTTTCATTTATGATGATGGTTTGTTTTCATAAAATGCATTTTTGTACACCCAAATAAAATATACATAAATATGATACATAAAGCTTAAACTTTTCATCCTCAACTGCTGGTTTACTGCTCTGCCTCGCCATATTATCCTGTGTCAGAATGATGCACCTCAATTTTAAAACATGATGAGAATATTCAATATTCTATATTTTGTAGAGCGCTTAGCCACAAGCTTGTTTATTCCAGCTGAAGGTGTAAATCTTTAGAGCTAAGTGATGAAGAAAAACATTCATTTTTCAGAAATGTGTATTTTTTGGGCTTTGTTTTAGCTACATCTATGGCCCATAATATAATACTCTGCCTATGCGCATGGTAATCAAGGAATACGTTCAGCAGTGGACAAGTGATGATTTTTTTAACAGTTTGTAGAAAACAAGTAGTTAGTTTTGGAGTTTATATGGGATTTATTTTTAGTTACATACTTTATCTCTTACATGCTCGTATTTTCTCGTGTTTGAATTATTCTATAAATCTGAGTCCAATTTGTTTGTACTGTTGATAAATTTACTTTATTGCCTACATTTTGATTAGATGTTTTATTTCATTTCATTTTACCACTTTGAATAACTTCAGTATATGAGAAGGTGCTGTATAAATACACTTGCTTTGTTGGACATAAGGAAATAATAGGACAGCGATAATCTGTGGAGCTGGTGTGTGAGTGTTTTCTTAGCTGAGAGAGTCCACAGTAGTGGACCTGATCAGAAACATATCACTGGTGCTCAGTCGTCTGAATCCTGTGACCCAGATTGTTGAGCCTGCTATTCCTTTCTCTCTCATCCTCTACATCTCTTTCCCTCTCCGAGTCCTCCCCTCTCCCTCTCCCTCTCCCTCTCCCTCTTTGACACACACACACTCTGTTTCTAATGACAGCAGTGTGATGGTTAACTGGTGCTGGAGTGGAGTTGCAGTGGTGTGGCAGGGGCTGATTTGGCAGCAGTCACAGCTGAAAGGCTTTTATCCTGCATGGTAGAAAGCACAGAGATGGACATGCACAAGGACCCCTGAGGGACACACACACACACACACACACACACACACACACACACACACACACACACACACACACACACACACACACACACCCACACACACCCACACACACTCCTATACTCTCCCCTTCTTCTACGCTGCTGAGCAAAGCAGAGAAAATAGGGTCTTAATATGAGAGCAATGATATATTAAATTAAAAAGTGATTAAATAACCACGAGGGCAGAATGTGTTTCAATTCTGGCTAAATATCTTAACGGCAACTACGTCTCTTTAACCCTCGTGTCGTCCTGTGGGTCAAAATTGACCCGTTTTAAAGTTTGAAAATGTGGGGGAAAAAAAGTATATTTTTTCACAGTGAAACTTCTGATGTCCACATTTTCAACATTTTGGGGAAATATTTTTTGGTGGAAAAAATAAATGTTATAAATATTTCTTAACATCATTCACATAAAAATCAACCAAAATCCAGCGAAATTCGCTGGATTTTTTTTTTTGAAGATTTTTACTCATTTTTTGAAAATATTTACAAGAATTTTCTTGCCAGATTTGGGGGATTTCTTTAAAATCAAACTTTTAAGGGAAACTTTTAAGGAATTATTGGAATTTGGTGCCAGTAAATGAGGACAACAGGAGGGTTAACATGCAACCTATCTGCTACGCTGGATTCATGTGTGCATCCACATTCAAAGCCAAAAAATAAAAATGAAGGTAGAGTGATGGGCACAGTCTGCACATCTCTTAATCCTCCTGTTGTCCTCATTTATGGGCACAAAAAATATTGTTTCCTTGTCTGAAAAAAAACCCAGAAGTCCGCAAAAAAATTCCCCAAATTTCTGAAAATTTGCAAAACCTTAAAAGTTTGCCTTAAAAGTTTTATTTTTTTAAAAATCCCCCAAATTTGGCAAGAAAATTCTAATATTTTCAAAAAATGAGTAAAAATCTTCAAAAAAATCTTAAAAATATCTAAAGTGATTCCATATATATATCAGTATAACTTCTAATATTTTGTTTAAGAACATTCACAAAAAAATTCGCTGCAAATTTTGCTGGATTTTGGTTGATTTTTTTGTGAATGTTCTTCAGAAACATTTTTAACATTTCTTTTTGTCCACCAAAAAATGTTCAAAGATTTCCCAAAAATATTGAAAATGTAGACATTAGAAGTTTCACTGTGAAAATATATTTTTTCCCACATTTTCAAACTTTAAAAGGGGTCGATTTTGACCTGCAGGACGACACAAGGTTAAATCATTCACTGAGAGCTTTTCTAGATGCAAAGTCAAAAGTCAATGTATTAGGATCCCGAAAATCAAATGACAAGACTGAAATTACTGCAATACTTAACACAAGCTGCTGCCAGGCTAAGAAGTGCACACATGTACGGTATGCAGAGATTAGCAATTAATATTGATCTAAAGGTATTTGTTTCAGACAAGCAGCAGCTGTTCAAGGTCATGATACACAGATGTAAGGACATTTGGTCCTGGACTTTGTGAGGCCTCTCAGGGGTGGAAGTCCCTCAGGTAGCTCCAACCAGCTGTCTGCATTTACAACAGCTTGAGGCTCAATAAAATCTCACCCCCAAGGATGACCTTCCTTCAGATAACACCACAAACAAAATGTAGGTGAATTTACTATAAACGATCCACTTCAGGATCAATATACAACTGTGGGGCTTTTTGTATCATAGTTCACATTTTTGCTGTTTTCAGGCCTGAAATCAACCTGACCGCCTAGAACCAAACACCACATGGCATTTTAGAGAAAGATTCTTCTAAATATTATATATACAATATTAAATAACTGGTCATGTGATCTGGAATTAACACACTTCCTGGGGAGCTGTTCTTGTAATGGGGAACTTAGTGGAAAGTGATTTAATTTGTTATTTTCCATATGAAATGTGATCTATTGCCAAAAAAGAAATATCTGTCATGATTATCTCAACTTAATAAAAGAACACAATCCAAGCTATTTCTGAATCAGCTCATTTTATTATTGTTTAGCTCATTAGAAGGTGATTGTTATTAAATTCAGACAGTTATTTAGTTGACATTTTAGTGATATCCAGTCATTTTTTATTAATAAGTGATTGTTTCCATAATAAATAATTATGGAATTTGCAAAGACATGATCATAATGAACATAAAACATGAGCTTTCTTACTTTTAATAAAAATGTATGCAGATATATCCCCTGGACTTCAAAAGTCCCTCAATCATATATTGAACCAGTACTTAAAATAAGTGATTAAACGTCCTATTCTATTTTTTTTAAATGCATAAAGCTTTATTTACATCTTATTTATAGGCGTCCAGAGACAAACACATGCATGTCTTACTACAGATGCATTCCTGTGTGCGCAGGTGGTATTGTGAATTCAACACACAAACACAGCTCTCCTGTATGCATTATTCAGATTCAACCAGACAGAATCACTGCAGTTTCTATTTTTACGTGCTTTGCCACTCCAGGCAGGATGAAGGAGGTTAAGGACGGACAGGAGGAAGAGCTAAAAGGAGAAACTAAAGGACTGAATTGTGAGAAAAATATCAAAGAAGAGACAAAAATGAGCCACAGAAAAGAGACAGGTGGAAGTTATGAGAGAAGAGATTCCGATGAAAGAATGGTTTTATATCTCTTCTTCTTCAAAGACAGTGCAGAAGACCAAAATAAGATTGCTGCTATTTATTGCCCATACTGACAGATATCTGTTCAGGATCTGAGTCCAAATCACTGAACTTCTCTGACATGAGGCTGTAATTAAGCATCAGCTGCCACCTACTGGCAGACTGGATGCACAAAGTATTTTCAGGTTTATCAGCAGCGTTGTGCTGCAGCATCCAGACAGAGAAAACAAGGTGATGGTGACACAGAGAGAGTAAACAGGGAGGACAAATGAGCAGTTTGATTAGAAGTGCAGGAGGCAGGTGTGAATATCAGCGACAATCTCACATTCATGTGGGTGCGAGTTTATATGCGTGATGATGTTACCTGGGAACACTCGTCAGGTAGGTGAGCACGTTGTGAAACTCTCTGTCAGTGATCTCTCCAAACGCAGGGAATTCTGGGAACACGATGATGGGGCTGCCGTTGTCTCCTCTACCTCCTACGAAAAAGAAAAAGCATTGAACGTTGAAGCTTTTCACATGAATATGAAGGAATTACGTCAGAATTCATTGCGTACATCTCCGTGGGAATTTTTGGCATCAGTGTAGCACAAAACATACGATGATATATTTGTGAAGTAAAGAAATCCTTGTATGTTGTTGGTCTGGGGGCTTTGTTCCTCAATCTGGAAAGGAAAATGACTGTAGAAGTTCAGCTAGAATGAAGGAAGAGAGCACTGGATAAGAAGAAAATGTGGCCACTGGGGGGCACTGGTGGTAAAGTCATACTGTGATGAGTGGAGGGTCTGTACAGGAATACCAATATCCATCATTATAACAACAATATAGCCTCTTGTTTAACCCTCATGTCGTCCTGCGGGTCAAAATTAACCCGGTTCAAAGTTTGAAAATGTGGGGGAAAAAAAAAATATATATTTTCATGTCCACATTTTCAACATTTTTGGGAAAATTTCGAACATTTTTTGGTGGAAAAAAAGAAATGTTAAAATGTTTCTTAAGAACATTCACAAAAAATAATCTTTTTATGTGAATGTTCTTAAAGAAAATATTAGAAGTTTTACTGATATATATGGAATCACTTTAGATATTTTTAGGATTTTTTGAAAGATTTTTACTCATTTTTGAAAAATATTTACAAGAATTTTCTTGCAAAATTTGTTCTTTTAAACATTCTTGAAAATAAAATTAAGGGAACTTTTAAGGAATTATTGGAATTTTTTCTGAAGGTTTTGCAAATTTTCAGGAATTTGGGGATTTTTTTGCTGAATTTTTGGATTTTCTTCAGACAAGGAAACAACATTTTTGGTGCCTATAAACAAAGACAACAGAAGGGTTAAAAACAAACAGTAAAAATCCATTAACAACTAAAAAACTGTGGCCACAGGGGGGCACTGATACTAAAGCTACATGGTGATGAGTTGAGGGATGATATATAAAATACAATATCCATCATAATAACAATAATCTCCTGCGGCTCATTTTGAAACAGATGGACAGACAAAAATCCACTGGTAACATAATAACTACGATTTTTAAATACAAAATGTGCATAATATGCAGTAAAGGACAAGATTAAGACGCCTGACGTGTCAACAATCGAGTTAAAAATGGTTTATTGGTTCAACAAAACTGATATTGTATCACAAGTGTTTCATTCATGATTAAACAAATAGGATTTCAAAAAATATCTTTGCAATTAATTAGAATTTAACATTTAAAATCTTCCCACTCTGCTTCCGCAGGACTGCTTGAAGTGGTTTGATGAGATTTAATTGCCATTAAATTCTGATTTAAATATTGCTAAACCCTGACTTATTATTTTTTTTCCAACTAAACCAAAGAGAAGAGCACAGAGTTAAAAAGAAAACAAAAAAAGAGAAAACCTTTATATGAAGTAGCTGCAAATGTTGGCAGGAAGCTGACTGAGTATGTTTTGAGACTCACCCGAATTACTCAACATTTCAGGATGGAACAATAAAGTGAGATGAAGAAATGACACGATGTGGAGAGATGCTGCTGTGTTTGCACACAATGATTGATGCTGACACCAAAAATCTCACCTCTCTCTCTCAAACACAAACACAGCATCTCCCTCCCTGTGTAGAACAGCTGCTCTGTCAGCGCATGCCACTGGAATATCAATCTGTCTGCCTTTTCTTCCCTCGTCACTATAGCAACAGCAAGTGCATGGTCATGGTTTTGACATGTGCTTAGATCTTTGTCCGCAAAATGGTTTCCAGACTCGACTGCAGCCACAAGGTCACCTCCGCCACACGCAGAGATGGCAGTTTTTATATAACTGCAGGCACGGAAAGAAGACGTGCCACAAATATCTATGAAATCCTGCAAATTTGTGCTAAGAAGGACGCTTGTGGAGATGAAAACAACAGAACTACGGAACAGGTAACAGTAGCGAGAAGATAGCAGGTGACTGAAGTAAAACCTGACAAACAGTGACGAGGAAACGGACAGAGGTGGCATTTGAATAGCAAATCATTAGAAAACTGTTCAGATGCAAAGTGGAAAAGCTAAAATTCAAATAGCATCTGACTGCAGGTAATTAAACATGAAACTGGCAGTGACACACACACGTATCCAACAACTCAAGTACACAGATAAGAAAAAAACTAACAAAAAAAAAGCATCACCTGACAGGAAGGCAAACTGCTTTTTGAGGTCGGGGGTGATGTCAGCAGCTCGGAGTGGACTGCTGTCCAGCTGCATGATCTCATCTGCAGAAGAGAGAGAAATGAGGATATTAGTGAAGCCACTGCAGGGTTTAATGAATAAACCTAACAAACATGAGGCCCGCGGGCCAAAAGTGGTCCTCCAGAGGGTCCAATCCGGCCCTCAAAGTGTAAAAATTCTAGAGAAGACATTAACTGCAGACTGTAAATTAGTAAAACTATGAATTTAAAATCATTTCTTGACCAGAACAAGTTGTTTTGATCAGAAAGTAAAATACTACATTGCTCATTGTTCTTTTGCCATTTTGTGTCTCATTTTTTGTAATATTTTGTTTTTGTTGTTTTTTTGTTTGACTTTGTCGTTTGTCTCACGTTTTTGTCATTTTGTTTCTCGCTTTCGTCGTTTTGTGTTTCCTTTTGTCTTGCTTGTGATTTGTCTTATTTTTGCCATTTTGTGCTTTGCTTTATTCATTGTTTTGTGTATCATTTTGTGCTTTTTTGTCTCACTTGTGTTGTCTATTTTTTTTGTCACAAACTTTTTTTGTCAAATTTTTTCTCTTTCCAGTTTTGTTTCCCATCATTTTTCTCATTTTTTGTAATATTTTGTCTGTTGTTGTTTTGTGTCTCATTTTTGTCATTTTGTGTCTCATTTTTGTAATATTTTGTCTTGTGTTTGTCGTTTTTAAAGTAAAATACTACATCGTTCAGTTCCAGATACCTGTGACTAAAAGTTTTGTACTTTTGTAGACACTCTGTGATCTGTAATTTGTAATGTGGAAATGATAAAATGAGGCTGAATGTTGTTGAAATTGAATTTATTTTTTCTTAACCAATTTCAAGTGGTTCATGATGTTTTCAAAAAGATACTTAACTGAATGTGAATATTGTCAGAATGTACTTTTTTTTGCACTAAAACAAAGGGAAAATGTGGAGTTGTGGTTATTTATAGGTTATTATGCTGTGATTTTTACTGGTCCGGTCCACTGGAGATCAAATTGGTATGAATGTGGAACCTGAGCTAAGATGAGTTTGACACCCCTGGTTTAATGCATAAACTTAACAAACATGTTTAGAATAAGTCATCTACTACTTCCAGACATGACCAAGTAATCTATGTACAATATTAACTGCTACATTGTCATCGATACTATGTTAAACGCACACTTTCGACTAAAACACAGTTAAACTGTAATATCTTCAGTATGTTAGGATTAATGGTTTCTTTCAGTAAAGTCCTCTGTCACCTTAGATCTGTTCTGGCATAGATAGATAGCACACAGTATCGATAAACTAACAGGCTTCATTAACAGCCCTTCACCCCACATGCAGTCCCCTTTATACGGATTAAAATAATCAGATTTAAGGTTCGTTCCCCCAGTGGGAGATTCTGATTATACCACAGACCAAACAGGAGGCCGCAAAGCCGAGCAGGAAGTCTGTGACTATTTGGAAAGACTTTATTACTACATTAGGAGTGTAATGATAATATAGAGGCATAGACAGTTATGCAACATCATAGTCTCAGACATTGCAAAGTCAAAGCAATGATACAGAGATACAGCTGAAATTAATTCCTAGTCTGCCAGCTGCTCATGAA
This sequence comes from Amphiprion ocellaris, assembly GCF_022539595.1. Lineage (NCBI taxonomy): Eukaryota > Metazoa > Chordata > Actinopteri > Pomacentridae > Amphiprion > Amphiprion ocellaris. The sequence goes on along the minus strand of NC_072776.1, from coordinate 1,368,943 downwards.
TGTGCATTAAAAGGCCGTGAAAACCTATGTCCTTAATCATCTTCTCACTGCAGTGTAAGTAATTAGACCATACGAACACATCATTTTCTCATTAAATTTGAGCAGTTTCTTCACATGAGCGTTTCTGTGTTATCATCTTGATGGTTTGAGGGGGCTCAGCAGGGGAAAGAGGTGACCTACTTCTGCGGATTATGATTTTGCAATAATTGATTAAGAATCTGTTGGCAGAAGCTGCTTGCTGAGGTTGCCGTTTTTGAAAAGTCAGCTCAGCACACATTAGTTCTGATGAAAGACATCATCTAAGCTAATAAAAAAAATATCTTTTTTCCTCAGTTTTTTCTCAGTTGGCCATGAATATTTATGCTGTAGAACTATATAGAAGGTTTCAAGAGAAGTATTCAGAGGCTTTGAACATAAAAAGGATCCCTATAATATGTAGAAGCCGCTCTGATGTATTCTGAGCTATTTCTTGGTAAATGAAAACTGGAAAGAGTTCAACATGAAACTGAGAGCTACAAAACAGATCAATACCAAAACTACAGCTACTACTCTACTCTGTCTCTCAGAAACTCTATCCTTTGCTTGACATGCCAAAATGTACTTATTTTAAATTTTCCAGGTGAAATTCATTCCAAATTCACTTTATAGTCCACTATCAGATGTAGATGTCTACAGTCAAATATACACATTCTTACATCACAGAACAACACAGAATCTGAGGTTTGTAGTGTTTAATTCAACAGCGCATTGGTATCAGTGTGTAAATCCAACAAAATTTGTGATCTGAGGGAAGACATGAATTTAACCCTCCTGTTGTCTTCATTTACCAGCACCAAAAAAATACTGTTTCCTTGTCTGAAAAAAATCCAAAAATTCAGCAAAAAAATTCCCCAAATTTCTGAAAATTTGCAAAACCTTCAGGAAGAAAATTGTAATGATTCCTTAAAAGTTTCCCTTAAAAGTTTGATTTTTTTAAAAAAATCCCCAAATTTGGCAAGAAAATTCTTAGAAATATTTTCAAAAAATGATTAAAAATCTTCTAAAAAAAATCCTAAAAATATCTAAAATGATAATATATATGTCAGTAAAACTTCTAATATTTTCTTTAAGAACATTCACGTAAAAATAAACTAAAATCCAGAGAATTTTGCTGGATTTTAGATGATTTTTAGGTGAATGTTCTTGAGCATTTTTAACATTTCTTTTTTCCACCAAAAAATGTTCAAAGATTTCCCAAAAATGTTGAAAATGTGGACATCAGACGTTTCACTGTGAAAATATTTTTTTTCCCACATTTTCAAACTTTAAAAAGGGTCAATTTTGACACGAGGGTTAAGCAGGAACAATGTGATGAAATACTGCAAAAACAAGCTACTCTAAGCTCAGGAGTATAAGTTCTTGTGGCATTCTGGTACACAAACATTTTGTGTTGAAATGGCTTTTGTCTCAAAAAGACAAGTAAAGCTCAAAACCTGAACAACAATTCCTCTGTTACTGGCAACATCTCCTAAATGGATGTCCCAAAACGCCTGCATATTTCATATCTACCCTCCACAAAATGGGGCTTTTTATGGCTTTCTGTCATTTAACTTAAACACTGAGACTGCATCTCTAGACAGAGCATGAAAAACATGTGAAGCACTAGCCTCTTCTGATTTTCCATTTTCTTTATAAAACCACTTTACCTCACAAAGATGCCCAGAACTGGAGATCTGCAGTATGCAGCACAAAAAACCCTTTTCGGTGTAAGAAAGTCCACAAGCTTCTCTAGCATCTAGAAGTACTTGAGGTAAAATAGCCTGAAGATGTTGAAACACGCGTAAAAATGATGTGTATTTTGGGAAAAGCCAGGAGATTACAGGATGTTTCCTGTGGATGTGGATGCAAACACAGACACCCATGTTAAAGTAACACAGAAGATCAATATTGACTTTTCATGCCGTCTCTTTCGGTTTCCTGAATCATCATGTCATTGTCATGCTGGAGAGCGTAGCTTCATTCTACATGAGTAAATGTCTTTCTGGATCAAAACAGTCCTTTACCTATAATCATAAGTACAGAAACTGTCCTCTAACATACACAAGGATAGAAGAGTCTTATCTGTCCTTACTGTAATAAAGGCCAAAGAGCCCAAAAATCATCTTTAAATAAAAGGGAATCATAATATAAAGATAACAAGTACAGCATGTATTGATTTTCTGGCATTTATCTTGGTGAAGTCAAGATTTTGTCAGTGAAAGAACGTGGGACAAAAAGCAGCAAGTCTTAAAGAAGCTTAAAGGAAAGATATCAAACACTGCAGAGATTTGACACAGGTGAATTTTCCTTCTATGACTCCCTACCTGTCCTGGGACATTAATGTGACATCAGCGCCCACCTACCACCAGCTCCATACTCACAGAAGCAGTCAGTCCATCACATAATCTCCCACATTGCTAACCCTAACCCTTTGTTGACAGGACTCATTCAGGTGTGTCCTTTTGGTTTGGCATTTTCCTGCCACCTTAAAACATTATTCCTCTCAGACTAGCCGGTGCCAAACAAATTCTATGAAGACAACATCAAAGGTTTGCGCTAATTATGTGACTTAAAGGTGGAGTCTGGAGAAATGCTACTGATTTTTACCTGGTTAATATATGTAGATAGTTATCATGTACCCCATCTTTCCTTCCCTTCCCTTTTACCCTGTCCTGTGCACGAGCGTGAGCGTGCACGAGCATGATTGTGCACAGGACACCCTTGAGTTTGCCATTTACAGAGCCAGGGCTGTGTACAAACACCACATTTTAACTCGGCACACCCACAGAAACAACAAACAGCAGACGGTGAGGAGAAATTCACTGCATTCAACAAAAAGTGCATCAAATTACTATCACTGACTTTACCTTTCAAGCAGCATTCCGATACATTTTCCATTTTGCATCACAGTTTCTGAACTTATTGCCAAATACTTGCAAGAAGACTGTAGCTCCAGGTACTTTAGCTCCTACAGTTCTAATGTTCTCAGTCTCAATGAAAGTCAAAGCGTCATGAAAAACATTTTTGTTTGTATGAACTTTTTTTTTTGATTCTGAACTTTATATTTTGCGAAATAGAATAGAGCAAACAGTCTGGAATACATTTCCATCATGTCTTACTCCCTTATTCTTATCTAGACCTGGAAATGACTAAAATCTAACTTCATATTTGTCCATAATGCATAGGAACTTTTAAGTCTCTTAAGTCTCACCCCCAAATCACATGGCTGATGGGCAGTAAAGACCAAAGATTCACAGGCCTTGAATGGTTGTGAAACTAGCTGGGGATGGATCTCAGAACTGCATCATAAGTACCTGATACTTGGTGACGCACACTCCCTCCTCTGCAGAGTCTACAACATGAGGTAGCTGCTCCAGGTTAACCTTTCTCTGAAACCATCTGTCTTCTCTGTGCAGAATGTCAACACGGCTGTCCTTAAAGTAGTTTCTCTTATCCTGTAGATGCAGATGGACTGCTCAGTCTCATCCTGAGGAGCTGACTCCATTCTATAAAGGTCTCTGAACTCCTGGTTGCATTGGACTGCATATACAAATTTGCTCAGCTTGTGTTTTGGTGTTTTATCTGAAGTGCATCAGAACATTATGTTTGCAGAAAATCTTTCAAAGTTTCTCAGACACACTGGCTACAAACGAGATGACATTGTTTAGAAATGTGAGCTGTACTCTCATTACTGCAAACCAGTGAAAAACCTCAGAGGAAGCAGCAATCTCATAAAATCGCCACAACTGTTTCAGACAATTTGGCACCCATATGGAAGCTCTAAGAAGCTGAGGGAGAAAACAAGCTTTCTGGGTTGTTTAATACTACTATGAGAAGGAGAGAGGATGCAACGCTGTGGCATTGAACTGGTTAAGTTTATCCTAAATGGTCCCATGCAGCCTGTGAAGCAGGTGGTTTTAAATCTTGCATGACAGCAGGAGACCTTTGACACTAATCTACCATCATGCAGGAGTACACACAGACACACTCACTTACATGGAGTTTAGAAAACGGTACATGTTATTCACAATGAGGTAATTAACCTGGAATCGACATGATGTTAACTCATCATGACCTGATGTGCTATTCAATAAAAACCATAATTTGCAGCTGCATCCATTTTAGCTTCTCCTCTGCTGGAAATCCTCTGTATCTGACATGATAAAAAGTTATACTAATTCATCCATTGTAAGTTAAAAGCCACTCTGCAGAACTAATTATACTGATCACACACTTTTATGACTTGGTTCTGTGTTCATAAAACAATCTCACATTAGAATCTAATCAGTTTAGTTCCTTTAACCCTCTTGTTGTCCTGCAGGCCAAACTGACCCGTTTTAAAGTTTGAAAATGTGGGAAAAGATATATATTTTCACAGTGAAACTTCTGATGTCCACATTTTCAACATTTTTGGGAAATCTTTAAACATTTTTTGGTGGAAAAAAAGAAATGTTAAAAATGTTTCTTTAAGAACATTCACAAAAAAATCAACCAAAATCCAGGGAAATTCACTGGATTTTGGTTGATTTTTTGTGAATGTTCTTAAAGAAAATATTAGAAGTTTTACTGATATATATGGAATCACTTTAGATATTTTTAGGATTTTTTTTTGAAAGATTTTTACTAATTTTACAAGAATTTTCTTGCCAAATTTGGGGGATTTTCTTTTTTTTTTTTTAAATAGAGCTTTTAAGGGAAACGTTTAAGGAATTATTGAAATTTTCTTCCTGAAGGTTTTGCAATATTTCAGAAATTTGTGGAATTTTTTTGCTGAATTTTTGGGATTTTTTTGTCAGACAAGGAAACAATATTTTTTGGTGCCCATAAATGAGGACAACAGGAGGGTTAATTCTTACAAAGATTCAGGTTTTCTGTATCCGTTGATTAGAAACTGCTGTCTGATACCGAATTTACAGATTAATTGAGACAGTTTGCTTTTCATCCTTTTTTTCAAATTAATCTCAAGCAAGGGGGTTCACACCTTCTAAACAGAAACCAGACAAGTGGAGTGAAGACGTGATAAATGACTGTATCTCTGATGTTTGTAACGGTAAAGCGTTGCTGTCCTGTTAATAATGGCCAGCACCGCCTGAGGTGTTTGGCCACAAAGCTGCTGTCTAGCCATCTGCAAAGCACTCACAGCTGCTCACATGCTCCTTATGTACTCAAGTTCACACAGAAACCGCCATCAGTTTCCTCTCTTTGACCTGGCCTCACTTTCTCAGGCAGCCACACCTTGCCCCCAGAAACTCCCACACATATCAAATCCAAACCAACCCCCCGCCCGGGCCACCGGTAGCTGCACCTTGTTTCTAAAGAGGGGCTATTCTATTACGGAAAAATCCCCTCAGCCTCCTCTTATGGTCACTTTTCCCCCCATATCCCTAACCTTCATGTACAGATACACAATGGCCACACTTACTCCTTCATTTGAAAGAGACTTCCACTATATTATACAACAAAAAAACCCCTCTGGCCATCTGAGTGGAAGAAGATGAGCCAGTAGCAGATACTACTGTATTTATCACAAAGGGAAAGGCAGTGAAACTACTCCAGTGTCTCATCAGCAAGTATCACTGATGTCACAATGATCTCAAATTATTAAAAACTTGGAGTGTGTATTTTACTTATATTCATCAGTACTGCATTACATGACAGGTAAGAGGATGTCGTCAAAGTATTTGCTCTTTAAACTTTATAACTAAAAAAAAACTTTCATCAATCTCATATTTCCTCTCAATTGAAACTATTTTAACTTCATTAACCCTCCTGTTGTCTTCATTTACGGACACCAAAAAATATTGTTTCCTTGTCTGAAAAAAAATTCCAAAAATTCAGCAAAAAAACTCCACAAATTTCTGAAAATTTGCAAAACCTTCAGGAAGAAAATTCCAATAAGTCCTTAAAAGTTTCCCTTAAAAGTTTTATTTTTTAAAAATCCCCCAAATTTGGCAAGAAAATTCTTGTAAATATTTTCAAAAAATGAGTAAAAATCTTCCCCAAAAAATCCTAAAAATATCTAAAGTGATTCCATAAATGTCAGTAAAACTGCTAATATTTTCTTTTAGAACATTCACATAAAAGTCAATCAAAATCCAGTGAAATTCACTGGATTTTGGTTGATTTTTTTGTGAATGTTCTTAAGAAACATTTTTAACATTTCTTTTTTTTTTCCACCAAAAAATGTTCAAAGATTTCCCCAAAAATGTTGAAACTGTGGACATCAGAAGTTTCACAGTGAATTTTTTTTTCTCCACGTTTTCAAACTTAAAACCCACCAGACGACACGAGGGTTAAAGCATTTTATTCTGCTCTATAGGGATAAAGTGACTCTTGCTATTGAGAAAACACACACCATAAAGGAGCTGAACGTTATTCCTATGTGCCACATGTAAACACACACTCACGTACACACCACCTGCTGGTTGAGGCGCTAATGTTCTTTCAAAGGCTTAACGGTGAGGATTAGTGTCCACTCACGCTCACGTTTGTGGGTGACGAGTCAAACGTTAGTGGGTCACCGTCACACACCTGGACCGCCTAACACTACTGACACAGATTAAACAGACCAGAGGGCTGGAATCCTGGATCGCCAGGTCAGAAAGGCCAAAAAAGGAAAAAGAACTAACTGGCTTTTATCTTGTTAACCAATGTTCAAGAAATAACTTCCTCAACCTGGGCTGCTCCATAGTTTCTTGACTTTCCCTGCTTTTGTGTAAGGATTTCAAAATCATTCTAAAAACACCTTAAACTCTGAATAATGGACAGTTCAGATTTGGGGGTCAGGGGACAGCGACTAAGGTGGGGGAGGGAAACAAGTGGGAACAAGGGGCTTACAGTCACGGTCATGGAGGAGGAGGAGCAGAGATAAAGCAAACAGATGAGCAGTGACAGATAATATGAGAGAGGCAAAAGGTTGAGAGGCTTCAGAAGAGATGATGGTTCAAAAGGCGTCGTCCGAGACGATGGCGATGATTAACAAGTGTGCTAATCTAACAAATGATCAAAGAATACTGGACTCCCACTGAAACAATCCTGAAAAACGACATTAAAAACCAAACTGTTTCCAATCTCCTCTGTTGTACCTCAGCCACAACTCTATATATAGTTCAGTAATGCGTCAGTGTTGATCATTATCACAAGATTACATATACTTCTGCACAAAACAGGACATGGATGGACAAAAGCATCTGATTCCTGTGTGATTTCTAGAGTTTATATTTCCATTTTCAACTCATTGTAGATTTTATAGAAAAAACAACAGACGTAGTATGAAACTGGACTGCAAAAAACAGTTAACCCTCCTGTTGTCTTCTTTTACAGGCAGCAAAAAATATTGCTTCCTTGTCTGGAAAAAATACCAAATTTCAGCAAAAAAAATCCACAAATTTCTGAAAATTTGCAAAAACTTCAGGAAGAAAATTCCAATGATTCCTTAAAAGGTTCCTTAAAAAAATCCCCCAAATTTGGCAAGAAAATTCTTGTAAATATTTTCAAAAAATTTGTAAAAATCTTCCAAAAAATCCTAAAAACATCTAAAGTGATTACATATATATCAGTAAAACTTCGTAAAACAGCAAATTTCACTGGATTTTGGTTGATTTTTTTGTGAATGTTCTTAAAGAAACATTTTTTTTCCAACAAAAAATGTTCAAAAATTTCCCAAAAATGTTGAAAATGTGGACGTCAGTAGTTTCATTGTGAAAATATATTTTTTTCTACATTTTCAAACTTCAAAACGAGTTGATTTGACCTGCAGGACAATAGGAGGGTTAAGAAACAAATATCAAACGGTGTACCTCCCTAGTATGAACACTAGTTGAGAGAAAAACAGGTGAACTCAAACAGAAGAAGACAGGTGGAAGGTGTGGAGTTAAGATGGCAGAAACTTTGCTTAAATTAAAGGACTAGGCTTAGAAAATGGAATAAACTGCCAAAAGCATGAGAAAGAGAGCAAGAGAGTGATGAGGAAAAAATCAGTTTGTCGTACAAAATGATAAATCATCCAAACACGTACCACACAGCCAGTGGCAACGGCGGGAAAATCTGTAGTATCTCTCCACCTCCTCAAGACTGATTCGTACAAGACCCCCATTCTCTTCTCCAGGAACTGAGCACACATCCAGTCCTGCCTCCACATTTTCCTCTTCGCTCCCCTCAGTCAGATCATCTGTTTCTCTATTCTCCACTCCTTGAGTTCGACCTTCTCCATCACCTCCTGCGTTTTCCTTTCGTCGCTCCGGAAAATCTGTGCATCCAATAATCACAAACTCCTCTTTTTCCTCACATTCAACGGAACATACAATCATCTGCTCTGCTTTAAAGAGCTCTGAGTCTTCAGGGTTCATGCAAAATCCAGAATCTAACATAACTTCTGCTTCCTCCTCCACGGAGAAGCCTGAATCCTCCATCTCCTCTCCTCCCATCCTCCTGTTCCAGTCTTGTTCACTGCTCTTCTGTAACATTTATTCCATGCAGCTATGCAAAAATAAAAAAAGAGGTATCACAACTGCTTCCTTCTCATTCTGACTCCACCTTTTTCCCAAACTCTACACTCAGTCTCTGTCAGGCTGCAGGTGCTCTACAGCCTGTGGACATTAGTCAGTAACTGAGAGGACTTCCTACTGCAAACTCAGGTTACCTACCCTGTACACAAAAGCGACAGTGTAGTGTTTGACCCCACCCTCTCTCTTTACCCCTCTACCTGTATCCCTCCCCTAAAAGAACAGCTACCTGACTGCAGCCAGCTCAAAGACAACGCCTCTGACCTGCTCATATACGACTGAGCCTGACCTCTAAAAAGGATCCAGTCATGCCTCTTTGTGACGCATTAGGAAGAGGGAAAAAAAATCGATGAGTTATGTTCTGCTAGCATGTTCTGTCACCTTGGTTAGATACGACCTGCAGCTCCTAGCGCTCATTTACTTAGTCCAACAAAACCCAGGATCCTTGTCTGCCTTATCTCAGGAGATGTGGACCAAATGTACAAAGCCTCCATTCTGACCAGAAGCATTTAAACACGGCCTGCATCCCCATTTAACCGTTCACTCACTGTATCTATTCAGAGCCTCCACTCTTGTTTACTCCACTCAAAAGACCCCATTCTTGCAAACTTACTGAAAGACTTGATTCTAACGAGACCTCTCACAGAAAGATACTGTTTCTGTTAACAGAATGCAGCAGTTTAGATTCAGTTTCAATGAGTTGTGTGGAAGATAAAATTCAGCCAAGACAAGCTAATAGACACCATTCTGCACCTCCTAACTCAGCCATTATCCACTAAAAGAAGCACAGTGGTGGTAAAGAGGTTTGTGTAAAGTGTGCGTGTTTGTGGTGCACTGTGTTTAAGGTGTGTTTACTCTATGACTGAGGGCATGCATGAGGCTATCAGTGTCATAAACCTTGAGAGATAAAAGCCAAAGCCATCAAAATGGAGAACTACACAACTTAACCCTCCTGTCGTCCTGTGGGTCAAATTAACCCGGTTTAAAGTTTGAAAATGTGGAGAAAAAAAACATATTTTCACAGTGAAACTTCTGATGTCCATATTTTCAACATTTTTGGGAAATCTTTGAACATTTTTTGGTGGAAAAAAAGAAATGTTAAAAATGTTTCTTAAGAACATTCACACAAAAATCAACCAAAATCCAGCGAATTTCACTGGATTTTGGTTGATTTTTATGTGAATGTTCTTAAAGAAAATATTAGAAGTTTTACTGATATATATGGAATCACTTTAGATATTTTTAGGATTTTATTTTTTTGGAAGATTCTTACTCATTTTTTGAAAATATTTACAAGAATTTTCTTGCCAAATTTGGGGTATTTTTTTTAAATAAAACTTTCAACTTTTAAATTATTTTAAAGGACAAATCTCTAAATATAAAAGTTTTATACACTGAAATGAGTTTTTAGGCCCAGAGAGGGACTAAAACATGAAAATTAAAAAGTTAATCACTTAATTTTCTTTTTTTTCTCAGATTTTGGTGTATTGAACTTTCCTCAGCACTGTAGTCCCTGTTGATACCAACTTCACTGCTTCTACATCAAAAATCAATGCCAAATATATATATTTTTCTAAATCTGTAATTACACGTCTTGAAGTTCTGTCTTTCTTTCACCCAAATCCCCAGTATGTCTTTTCCAAACTCACAAAAAATGCTTGAATGGGGAGAAAGGAAGAAACCTTAGGAAGACCCAGAGGACCAAACCTTCTTCCAGGAAACATGCACATATAGTTGAATGCAAAAGCACTTTTTCAAATGTTCTGTTACTTTTTATTTTATGAACTTCTGAATGTCATCAAAGTGTTTTTAATGTAGAGTTTCCATTATCCAAAAAAATGTCAGTAAGAGTCTAAAAGTTCTATGAAGGAGTTGCTTCTTTTGGAGACATTTGTGCATCTTCTCTCTTTTTTTAACTTCTTCTGAAGCAGAGATCAGTCTAAGAATCAGTAGGAATAACTTGCAGATCTATTTCTTATGTGAGTAACTTACAAATACAAGTAATCACACAAAAACCAACAAACCTACTGAACAAAAAAGATCATTACTTCTTTTCTTCTCTTCTCTTTAACCCTAACCCTTGCTATCAGATATAGATGTGGCTTCAGTCTACAAAACCAAACACGTAAAACATTCTCTCTTGAATTCTCCTCATGGATAATGACTTTACCAGTGCAGGGAGGCAGAGGAACGGAAACCTTTCCTCTGAGGTCTCACAGATTTGGGTGCAGAAAAACAAAACTGACAAGATGGACAGACTGCATGTCTGCTCCATGCATGCAAAACCACATGAAATCCACAAGCAAACGCATTCAGTGGCATTCATCGTAGAACAGAACAAACAGAAATACCAGAGTACAACCTTGGCGAGAGCTGAAGCAAAGATGTGGACATCTGAAGGATATGCAAGGTCTCAAGATGCAAATTATTTCAGCAAGCTATAGGAAAATAGCTTACAAAAGACAGAAAGACAGATTTTCCAAGATACAAAAAAATGCACAAAAGACAAATTAAAACACCATCCACACATCCCCTGACTCACGTGGCTTAAGCGGGACCATTTGCAGCCCACTATCCCATTGAGGAGCGCTCTTCCTACTTTTCCTCACCATGCTTTTCTCACTGCGTCTTCGTTGTCCTTTTCAAACTAGTGGCAAAAACCAAGTTCTCTGAGTGGCTGAAAGGACACGAAACTGAAAGCTCAGCAGCTTCAATCAGCAGTTCCCATTCCTTTGCTGCAGCTCATCTGCTGCTAAGCTGCTGCATGCTGCAATTTCTGCATTTGCTGAAGAACCTCTTACTGCTGTGGAAAAATGGCAGTGCAGCTGCAGGGATCTGCATGTTGGAAACTGTTTAAGCTGCGCAGTCACGCACTCTCACACGGACACAAAATGTTGCACACACACAGACACACAAACAGCCCAGTGGGGAGAAAGGGAAGCCCACAGGAAACACTGTGTGAGGCTCTGGGCGTGATGCCCTGCAGAACTCTGGCCAGAGCTTCAATCAGAAATGTATTATGCACAAATGCGCACGTGCGCACACACACACACACACACACACACACACACACACACACACACACACACACACACACACACACACACACACACACACACACACACGGACATGTAGTCTCATGTGCCACTTGTCAACGCTGGAAAGTTGCAAATAAAGCAAGACACACACAAACAGTACAGTCCCTCCTCCTGTCAGTCTTACCATCCCAGTCTCTCCAGGAGTTCTTGCGGCTGGCAGGGTTGAAAGGGAAAGGAGTGCCCAGTCCAGAGATGTCCAAGCTCTGGATCAGATAACTGAACCGGTTCATGAGCCGGTACGACGCCTCGCCACCCTCCCGCAGAAACTCATGCAGAGACATGAGAGCCGGCTGCTGGTGTCCCACACTCAAACAGACTCTGTCATCCAGAGAGACCCCCCTCACTGCACTTTCAAAGCTCTGCTGCACACTCTAGTCCACTCCAAAGCGCAGCCCTCGAATGCAGACATGGGAAGAGTCCTTCTTTGTTGTACTGCGCCTGGGTCACTCTGGATCACAACGACACGCTCTCACTTGCATCCTGTGATGAGAGTTCTGCATTGGCCACATACAAGACGAGCCCAGTGTCCTCTGCAGAGCCACACTGGGGATTTGAGGAAACAGCACGGTGCACAGCCGGCAGAACGAGGAAAAGAGCTGAGTCACTGTCTGCACAACCTCTGAAACAAACACTGTTCACTGGAGGCGAGAACGGGCCCAGGTTTGCTCACACACACTCTCTCTGATGCACACACATAACCCATCGCTAGTGCAACTCTGGACAGCTCAGGGAAGCGTAGGTTTCCTAGGAGGGATGAGAGGGAAGGGTGGAGGGCAGCAGAAGCAGAGGGCAGCCGGTGGAGCACAAATCCCCTTCTGCTGAACGGGCTAATTATATTCCTCCACTCCTTAACTAATCTGCCTTTTCTTTCCCTCTTTCCATCTCCTCACATTCTTCAATGCATTTAATTCCCTGTAAACCAGAAGAGAATGCAAAATGCAGGACAACTGCACTGAAACCAATCAGCTGCAAAATTACCAAAATAAATAAATAAAACTTTATTTTTAGAATGTGTTATTTGTCAATAAGTTGTCAGTAACTGAGGTTGGAGGAGCGAACATAGTGGTTCATTTTTCGTGGCAGAGAAGAGGAGGTTCTTTTAAGTTTATATGTGTGTTTTGTGTGTGTGTGTTTGTGTTGCGTAGATAAAGCTGGCAAGCAGAAGGCAGCTTGCAGTTTCTGGGCTTAGAGTAGAGATGAGAGAAGAGCTGCACTCTCTCACATACTGATGAGGAGGACGAGACACACAACATCAGCTTCCTATTCAGTAACCGTTACCCTGACCCCCTCTTCCCTCCATCTTTTCATCTTCCTCTTCTTCTCGCTAATCAGGTCTGATCCCTCTTTTATGGCATCTCATGTGTACTACCTTTACTATAGTTCCTCTTCACACCGACTTCACACTTACATGTTCCAGCATGTGCGGGACATTAATACATGCTGACAAAAGCTCTAACCTTGTCTTTCTTTCCACCAAATTAAAGATGCAGTCTGCAATTTTGGAGAAAAGATGGGTGATATTTAGAATATTTAGCATATTGAGACAGTTAGCATCTACCAGGTTTGTTCTGTGAGACGTGTTTCTGTGTAATTTTTGAGAAAATCTGAAGTGAATGAAATGTTGGAAAAAACAAAAGGAAACTGCACCGGCGCCGGTAAGCTAGGTTGCATGTAATTGGACTCACTATATGTAGATTATATACAGTATGCCTGCCATTGGTTACACATTTCACACCATATTCTCCTCCCCTTCCACCATCTATGTTTTGCCATTTTCAAAGCTCCTTTGCTACAGGAAACAACTTCTGGGGCACAGCTTACTGTGCTAAAAATTTCAAGATTTGCTCGAGTGATTGGTTTAACCCTTGTGTCGCCCAGCGGGTCAAAATTGATCTTTAAACCCTTCTTTAAACCCAAAGTTATAGAGTTGAGGCTGATGGAGTTGTCATTATGTTTGCCGGTATTAGTCATAAACCAAGTATTTGACAATCATAATGTTTAACTCAGTCATTACATTTTTATCATAACATGAATGCGAACCAAATTTAATGGCAGTGCATCCAAACATTGTCAAGATTTTTCACTAAAAACCACAGATGTCTGCCATACAATGTTATTGAACAGAGGAAAAGTCACGGAGAAACAAAACTCATCATGAATGTCTGGTTGGCCAGCTGAATCCACACAGCCACAGAACTAGTGTAGCTAAAAGCCAAAGAATAATTTATTAGTATTGCTACTACAGATAAACAACTTTCTCAAATCAAACCAGAGCATTAGCCATTTTTAGTTAACTGCACTCTAAGTTACAAGTTTGTTTTTTTCCTGCACATCACAATGAATGCATTTGGTTTTCAGTACGTCATTGTACTTCTATGTCTGTGCTCCATTGTGGTTTTGTGAGAATAAAAGCTATATAGTTGAACCGTACTGTGAATGTAAAGGCACGCCTAGAGAATGAGCTATAAACTCTGTGCAGCACGTCAGTTTTATGCTTTGATAAAGCAACCATGTTAAACTGCATCGCACCTATCAAATAAAAATAAATTCAACTTCAAATATACCCACACACTGCTTGTACTGACAAAGAATATGGAAACGAATATTAACGTATGGCATACGACAAACAGAACAGAGCTGAAGGAATTAAAACAAAGCTTTCAGATCCCTCTGCAGACAGTCCAAGGGATATTTTGTTTGAAGAAACTTCAAACGCATCGTGACAAGCAAATGCAACAAAAAAAATTGAGAACATTGCATTACTGGATCAATCTCTTGGCTTTGGGTACTTGCGTCTGTCTAGATATTCCTGACTAGCTGGAGGCTAATAGTGGCCTGCTGGATCCATCTGGCCATACACCTGCTCTGCCTTTAGGGATGAACAGCGCAGCTCACTGAATGAACCCTTGACCTAAAGCTAAAGTGGAACCTGACACTCGCATTCTGTTAACCAAAGAAGTCTGACATTCATATCTGATTTATACCCTTCACATCCTTCCTGAGCTGTTCAAACAATACAACAGAGGAGCATTTGATCAATAACAAATGACTAAGATCAAACAGCTAGCGCGTGCTTCCGTGACAGCTGGACTGCTTCAAGTTAACACTTTCATAAACCTGAACTTCTTCCTAAAAGGCTGCAAACACACATGCAGAGAGGTGTGAACACACACTCGCCACATCAGCTAGAATACGTGCCGTTTATGACACGATAAATAAAAACAGTGACCCCCCTCCTAAGCGCGACCGGTTGCAGATGAACACATTCCTGCTGGAAAAGCTGAGACCAGTGATTTACTGGACTGGATGTGTCCATTTAAATGAACTGGAAGTAGGTCAAATGCCCAGTTAGAGAGTCGAGGAGAGGCGGTCTGTGAGAAGGGCTGCAGGAAGCAATGATATTCATGGCTGAGCTAATCTAATGTGCTTTTTTTGATTTCATTAGTCCAATAAAATAAAATGCTACGATGGCAATGTCATGGTTCCCACATGGTGCATCACAATGACTCCTCTGATCTTCTGTCTGGCACCAAAATGGGGTGGTTCTGAGCAAAATGTTTCAACTATTGGATGGAATATTTGTAGATATGCACACATTTCCATCAGGACGAACTGCAACCACTTCTGTAATCCTTTAACTTTTCATCTGGCTCCATCATGAGGTCAAAATTTAAATTTGTCAAACACCTGCTAGAGTGTAATTCCTTTCAGCCTCAATCAAAGATGCAAACACACAGAGCTAAGGTGGTGAACATGATACTTGGTTTTACTGATCACAGACATGAGGTTAAGAATCTAAAACATTTTCCCATCTCATCCCCACTCATTGCTGCTGGCTAAACTGGAGGATGGACTGGATCACTGCAACTGAATATATTCTCCAAAAAAAGAAAATGCAGCTACAGGTTGCGATGCAAATGGATGTTCCCGATTTGTATCAGCTTGTGGTTTTTACATATGCACCCACGTTAACAGCAAAACACAGACCATCAGACACCAGAAGCAGAGACAGACACAACAATGTGTTTGTAACTTTTTCTCTGGGAAGAAGAAAAAAATAGCGCTCTCCTCTCTGTTTTCTGCATTTTACAACACTTCCTTTTCAGAGCTGTAGATGCGACAGTGCTAAATCCTTCACATCCTCAGCTGACTTTGTTTCCCTGACTCTCTTTCCGTCACTCTCCCTTCATCTCTGCTGTCTTCAGTGATCAGTGTTAGACTCTTCCTCTCTGAGCCGATTACAGCTCTCATCCTCCTGCCACAGCACATTTTTGTCACATTTCCTTATAAACAGAGTGCTGCCAGTGACTGGATTTCTGAAAACATTTACTCGAACGCTGCACACTTAACCCTCGTGTTGTCCTGCAGATCAAATTGACCCGTTTTTAAAAAATATTGGAAAAAAATATATTTTCACAGTGAAAACTTCCACATTTTCAACATTTTTTGGGAAATTTTTGAACATTTTTTGGTGGAAAAAAAAAGAAATGTTAAAAAAAAGTTTCTTTAAGAACATTCACAAAAAAGCAACCAAAATCCAGCGAATTTTGCTGGGTTTTGGTTGATTTTTTTGTGTGAATGTTCTTAAAGAAAATATTAGAAGTTTTACTGATATATACGTAATCACTACAGATACTTTTAGGATTTTTTGGAAGATTTTTACTCATTTTTTGAAAATATTTACAAGAATTTTCTTGTCAAATTTGGGGGATTTTTTGAAAATAAAACTTTTAATGGAAACTTTGAAGGAATTATTGGAATATTCTTCCTGAAGGTTTTGCAAATTTTCAGAAATTTGGGGAATTTTTCTGCTGAATTTTTGGATTTTTTTTTCAGACAAGGAAACAATATTTTTTGGTTCCCATAAATGAAGACAACAGGAGGGTTAAAGGGATAGTTCGGGATTTTTGACATGAATCTCTATGGCAGCCCTATTCAATTAGCGGCCCGCGGGCCACATGCGGCCCGAAAGCAAGCCTCGAGTGGCCCTAAAGCAACTGCCGAGTGATTGGGACTTGGGTCCGAGAAAAACAGAAAAACATCTTTCAGTAACACTGACAAGTTCTTACAAAAATTCCAACATTATTGCAAACATTGAATGCAACACTTACCGTAACCTAGCAACTAACCCACAATGCATTGTGTTGAGGAGACGCGTTTGAAAAGTTAACATTAGCAGTTCTATACAGGCGAAAATAGCAGCGTGTCTTTTTCTATCCTGAAACGATAAATCGGCGAGGAAAACCGTCGGTTTAATCCTGCGTGGACTGACAAGTATTTATTTATTTACCACCAAGTCCGAACGCCAAACCAATGCGTTTACTCTGCAACGAGTGCTTTGCAGCGCTGAAAGATTGTCATGTCCGAAGACGCCACATTGAAAAAACATGCCGCGTTTCGGACAAACTTTCCCGAGGGATGTCACGAGAGAGCGGCTATAATTCAGAGTTTGACTGCATCTTACAACCGGAGCTGTACTACAATGAAGCGGACCTGCACAGCTCAGGAAAGGGCCACGAAAAAGAGGCTGTTCACAGACTCAGAAACTATGAAGGACTGCATGTTGGCTGTCGTGGATGAAGTTTTAACGGACGATAAAGTTTAGACGAGTGTGACATCTGCTATCAAACAGCTCTGACACGTCAAACATTCTCGCCACAGATGTCTTCGAGACATGGTAAGTGCAACAAAGCAGCGTGCTGTAGCAGACACTAAAGGTAGTTTTATGTATTTATGTGACTATTTTATGTTCACTTATTAGAAGTTTAATATTTAAGAAAGACATTTTGTTTTGACAGTTATTTCACTTAGTTGCACTTTATTATGCACTTTATTGTCAGCTTTATTTCGTTTCAAAGGGATAGTAACTATCACTGTGCCTACTGTTTATTTTTGTGATTATATGCACTGAAGCTGTGACTGTCACAGATGAGACCAAATATGGACAGGGACAAACTCTGTTTTTTGTTATTTCAAAAGAAGAATAATGTCTCAAGTTCTGAAAAGTTACTGTTAAGCAAGTTACTTTTTAATGCACTTTGAGATGTGACCAAAACAAAAGATGGTGTTTCTAATATGCACTTAGTTTTTATGTTCATATGCACCTTAACCTGTGCTTATATTTACCTATCAAAATGTGTTGAAGTTGTGTTTGAAATGTAAAATTTAAAGAAGCAGTATTTCAGCACAGGTTTAGACTAAGTACTGCTCTTCTATTGTGTTTATGTCCTTTTGGATGTGGCAATACGTTTATAAACATCCAGCGTGTTTGTTATCTTATTTGTTTGTGTTTATTTTAAATGGTTAACTTTGCTCACTGTCTGCTAAAAACATCCGGCCCAGCTCATGTTCTTAGTCTGAAAATCCGGCCCGAGTCAATTTTTAATTGAATAGCCCTGCTCTATGGCATCCCTATCATTAGTAACGTACACTCTCACTGTCTTACCCCCGACAGTGTCCCGTGAGCCGAGTTCTGGTCCGGTTCTGGTCGCGGCGAAAGTAGTCCGGCAGGTTTCCAGGGTCACTTAAATAAAACGTATTTCTTCTAAAAACAGCATGTGTTCAAAAGAGTGATTTATTTGCATCACAAAACCCATTTCCACGAAAAAGTCACACCACGTAATCACGTGGCACTACTTCCTGTCCCGTCGTATCAATGCGCGCTGTCCTCCAGCTGACTGCTGCGTACATGTGTTGATATCAACAACGCTAACGAGCAGGCTAAGTTTGAGAGCGGTAGACCGACACGTTTATCAGCTTAGTTACAAGTTAGAAACCAAACATTTTTACATATTATATGATAAATGGGGCGGACTTGTGACTACCCAGGCTGCAGCAATAAAGATGTGCCTGGATCTTGTCACGGATTTCATCGCTTTCCAGTGATGGACGTAGCTCTGTGGGAACTCAGACATGGTAGCCTATCGTTCTGATCGCCCTGAGTAATAAACAAAGTGAAACAGGTAGCCGCGGGGTGGGCTTACGGCAGCGCGCATTGATACGACGGGACAGGAAGTAGTGCCAAGTGATTACGTGGTGTGACTTTTTCGTGGAAATGGGTTTTGTGATGCAAATAAATCACTCTTTTGAACACATGCTGTTTTTAGAAGAAATACGTTTCATTTAAGTGACCCTGGAAACCTGCCGGACTACTTTCGCCGCGACCAGAACCGGACCAGAACTCGGCTCACGGGACACTGTCGGGGGTAAGACAGTGAGAGTGTACGTTACTAATGATAGGGATGCCATAGAGATTCATGTCAAAAATCCCGAACTATCCCCTCCTGAGCATGCAATAATGAAACATATGACGGGGTTTTCATTTTGAGTTCAGTGTAGTAGAGTGATTCATCTTCAGAGATTAAATATGAGCATTTTCACTCCTCTATCTTGGACATCGCCATGTTCCCCTCCTTCCTCAAGTCCACCCACTCACTACTGCCTTGCATTCACCATATCTGGTGCTGAGAGGGAGACGATGCAACCAGAGCAGTATGAATAATTTCAGAGCCTTAACACCCATAGAAGACTCAAAAATAAATCATGCAAAAGGAGAAGCAGACACTAAACATTATTTCTCCTCAGTCAGCATACATGATGTAGCTTTCCATATGCAGATGCAAACATAAATGATGTCCTAATAGCTATGTTTTTCTAAATGAGGTTCCACAGCACTGTCAAATGAAACAATATCAGCATGAAACAAAACGTTTGCTGGCCAAGTGTGCGGCATGTGCATGTTGTGTGTGCATTCATGCATGTGACAGTGGCTGTGTGCTGGCAGTGAGTGGATTAAGAGAGATCTCTATAAATGGATCAGAAAGGAAGAGGAGCAAATACAAAAAAACCCCCCCAAAAAAAACATATTAGCTGCTTCAGTTTAGCAAAGGAGAAAAATCTGGCCTTTAATCAGCTGCATTAAATCAAGAGGATGCAGGAGAAACATCACACATACATTCAGAAAAGGGTCCTCATGTCAACTAAACGGGCTCTGACATAGCTCTTCATGATGAATTTGCACTTGAGCTGCAAATAAAAGGCAGCACCATAAAATGTTTCCCTGCAGTGGCTTTGATTTTTTAAATATCAAACACAAAAGTGCCACAGGCTGAAAGAGTGGAGCCCTGCACCAAACACAATAGCACAAACCTGACAGCAAAATCTACAAAAAGGTGTGATTATCTGAAGTGTCAAGCCCACGTTAGGTAACTGTTTGAAGGTTACAGAGGGGTCGGGTGATTCATGTATGGGTCACCGTGTCTCCCAATCAAACATATTCCAAATGTTTATCGAAAAAATAGGCCAGTAAGGCAGTGTATCACAGCACAAATCCTCCTGAGTGCAGCCTGCATTTCTGCACACTTCACATGCATCATTGGGCACAACAGATTTTAGGCTATTTTATGTGAAATCTGATAAAAATACAACAGAGAAAGCTTTACGTGTGGCAGCAGTTCAACCTTACTGCGTTAAAAATAGTTTCAGCTCTTGCTCCACAACAGCATGTAACACATCGTATCTTACAGGATCAAATAATATGGGTACGGATCACATTTTCCACAGCAAGCATAAATTGTATTTGTAGGTCTTGTAACATAAACAGAGCTTGCTGGTCCAACACCTGCTTAGCTTGAGGCGGAAACATCTTGAAAAGCAGAGTATTAATCAAAGCTGACATGACGATCCTGCATTTTCTGCAGAAATCTATTTGTTTTGACTCCCATTTTGTGGAAATTTAACCAATCCAGAGGAACAATATTGTTGGTTAATGTCTCTGCATATTAGTATATTATCTATATCCATGTTTCAAACACAATACTCAGCAATCAGTGATACAACAGCTAAGACGTATAGCTTGTTTTGGCTGTGTTGTTGTTGCCCACCTATGCTTTGGGTGACGGTCCTCAGTCTCTCCAGCAGCTCCCCCAGGGCCATCTCCTCCGTCTTCATCCACAGGATCATCCTCCAAAGGGACAGTGGAAGACCAGCTGCCCAGCCAAAAGACACTTTCACAGGGAGAAGAGACAGCTTGCCTGCTTTTTGCTGAACGCTGCTTCGGAGAGTGGATGACGGTGAAGAAGACGACGGGGGAAAAGGACAGAGGGACTGTAGCGGTGACAAGCCCAGCCCAGGAGAAGGGACGAGGGAGATGCAGCAGGGTAAACGAGCCGGGAACGTGACCGCCTGGCTGCTGCCCAGTTCGCCTCAAGAATTCTTGAAGGAAAGAGATCTCAATGCAAATGTGGGTGTGAGCAGCTTGGCAGAGCTGGGATGCTTGGGAGAGAAAACGACTGCTCTGGAGGATGGAGAGGATGCTGTGGAGACGGATGAGGGAGTGATGCTGAGGCTGCTACAGCGACGAGTCCTGCACAGAGGGATGCAGAGCAGCGAAGGATGGCGGCAGTTGAGATGGGGAGGAGGTGGAGATCAGGTGGAGATCAGGTGGAGATCAGGAGACAGCCTCGTTCACACATGCATTCGTCAGCCTCAGCACACATGATGCTGCAAACCTGTGCAGATCTGGCAGACAGAAAGGGGGAGGGGACGTGAAGGTCAGCGTGGCAGTTTCTCACAAACAGCTGATGCAACAGTGACATCCAGTGTGGAAGAAAGGCACAACAGCTGTGTCATGAAACGCTCTCATCTGCAGAAGCATAAACACTCAGGCTGGTCACGCACCGTTGGTTATGCTGTATTGCCACCGTGTGACGACACCAGGCTATGACAAAAATGAGTTGGGTGCTGCACAAGCTTGAATTCAAGGTTCCTAGATGGCAATATGTTGGTCTTTCTTGAACAAATAAATGTCAACTTGGTTACACTTATCATTGTTTATATGTGAATAGAAGGGACATTACTGAAAACAGACAACCTAACACTCCTCCTCTGGGAAGAGGTTCTGCAGCATCAGAATGAGAACAGCCAGGTTCTGTAGCAGTTTCATCCAGCAAGCCATCAGACTCTTGAACTCAAAATAATCCTTCTGGCCACCAGTGGTCACTGTGAAGAGAGAACTGCTGCTATTTTTTACAATGTACGTGCAATACTGCTGCTACGGGCAACAGCAGAGAGCTGTGCTCTGACACTGGGGCAACAGCAGAGAGCTGTGCTCTGACACTGGGGCAACAGCAGAGAGCTGTGCTCTGACACTGGGGCAACAGCAGAGAGCTGTGCTCTGACACCGGGGCAACAGGAGAGAGCTGTGCTCTGACACTGGGGCAAGAGGAGAGAGCTGTGCTCACAGACCGGGGCAACAGGAGAGAGCTGTGCTCACAGACTGGGGCAACAGCAGAGAGCTGTGCACTGACACTGGGGCAACAGCAGAGAGCTGTGCTCTGACACCGGGGCAACAGGAGAGAGCTGTGCACTGACACTGGGGCAACAGGAGAGAGCTGTGCTCACAGACTGGGGCAACAGCAGAGAGCTGTGCACTGACACTGGGGCAACAGCAGAGAGCTGTGCTCACAGACTGGGGCAACAGCAGAGAGCTGTGCACTGACACTGGGGCAACAGGACAGAGCTGTGCTCTGACAGCGGGGCAACAGCAGAGAGCTGTGCTCACAGACTGGGGCAATAGCAGAGAGCTGTGCACTGACACTGGGGCAACAGGACAGAGCTGTGCTCTGACAGCGGGGCAACAGCAGAGAGCTGTGCACTGACACCGGGGCAACAGGAGAGAGCTGTGCTCACAGACTGGGGCAACAGCAGAGAGCTGTGCACTGACACCGGGGCAACAGGAGAGAGCTGTGCACCGACACTGGGGCAACAGGAGAGAGCTGTGCATTGACACTGGGGCAACAGGAGAGAGCTGTGCTCTGACACCGGGGCAATAGAACTATAGTTCCCTTCCTAGCTGTAAAACATTTTAAACCAGTTAAACTTAGAAATGAAAGTTCACCTGCTGCCTTAAAAATGTAAGTAAACTCAACTTGAAAGTAACCATTGTTTCAACTCAAACTGTTAAGTTGAAAATACAAACTATCATTAGTTAAACAACTTGTATAACTTAAGTCTCAGAGTTAAGTCCACTTCCTATGTTGAACTGTCCATTCATGAAAACTCAAGTTATCTTGTTACATAAACTTACAATTCCGTTATTTCAACTTAGACTTTTAAGTTAAGATGAGTTTATATTTCATATTAATTGCTATGTTAAGTTAAAAGGACTAATCTTTTAAAATCGTTTTAATCTGTCAACTTTATTTCTCATCTTGACTAAGTTAGACTTTACAATGAATCAATTTGGTGCTTATTTGTTCAAAAACAAACTATTTTAACAACAACGCTCATGCAAGTTGTTCTGTGAATGACAAAGAACAGTGCTGAATAACAATAACTTCAGACTGGCAGTGTAATTTTTGCAACAACAAAAAAAAGAGTGATGCTGCTTTCTCGAGAAGTAATATTGAGCAAAGCAGAAAAAGCTTTCCTTCAGGGAGGCCTCACAAGTACCCTTTTCAGTTTATGAACGAAACCTTAGCTTGTTTCTGACTCTATGTCTCCTGGCTGAACAGTGGTCAGGTTTTATTTTCATGACAACCCATTGCATGAATTCAAATGAGTATTTCATCTCAGAAGGATACTCCAGATTCAGGCAGTAGATTGTCCCCATCAGCAAAGTGAAACCAGTGGCCACACCTCTTATGTCAGCAAGAACAATCGTCTCCTCTGCCACCACACCCACACTGGGAATGCATCGTCCAGAACGCCTTCATGTCCAATGAGAAGTCAGACACCCGTTCCCTTCATTAAGATGTCCAGCGTTTCACCATGAACCTGAAACAATTGGACAAATTAAATCATTATTTTGTTGGATGTAACTCAGAAAAATAATGTTACTAGTAAGTTGACACTAAATTGGCAAAATGTCACAAGAAGAGTCGACTCATTAAAGGAGAAAACAGGAGATATTGTTGGTTCTTCTGTCGCTCTGCAGTTTCCAGTTTCCTTAGACTGAATATCAAGTTTATATTTTAAATGATTTCCCATGTGAGCCCAAGAAGACTTCAATAAACTCCCTCCATCCCCTGGACACAACATATTTTATTACCATGTTAAATCTTTTTTTAAAATATGTTTTTGAGTTTTAATCATAGTTTTAGCATAGTTTTTCTCTTTGCTTGTTTAGTTTTGTCATCTGTGTGAAAGGTGCTAAACAAATAAAGTTGAATTGATAAACTGAATAATTGACTAACTCATGATTGTGACAACAGAAGTATTTTCATTGTGATTTAAGGGTTTGTTTCATTTTAAAGGTTGGGGTTAAAATCTTGACAAAAAAAAGGTTAAAGGTTAAAGAAATAAACTACAAATAAACTACATTAAAAAAAGCAATTAAATCAGAGAAAAAAACATTTAATACAATAAAACTTTTAAAAAGAATTAAACTTTAAATACAATTAAATTATATTAAACAGACAAAACATTTAATTAGATAATTAAACAGAAGATACAAAACATGTAATTATGAAATTAGACAATTTAAAAAAAAAAAAAAATATTAAACATAAAAGATGAAATACTTTAGATAATTAAACATTTAAAATATACAAAACATTTAATTAGATTATTAAACCTTTAAAAAGACAAAACATTTAATTAAAAAATTAAATGTTTAATTAGAAAATTAAATCTTAAAGACAATAAAACTTTAAATAGGAATTAAACAGAAAATACAATGAAGCATTTAAAAAGAAAATTAAACATTAAAAGGTGGTAAAACATTTAAAAAGAAAAACCTTAACAAAGATTTAATCGAAACATTAAACATTGGGAAAGAAAAGGAAATTTTTCAAACAAGCCAATAAAACATTTGAAAAAACAACAATTAAACATTAAAAAGACAAAACATTTGGAAATCAAATCAGACATTAGAAAAGAATAAAAGGTGAGAAAAGAGCAAAACTAAACATTTAAGAAGAAACAAACTAAAGACAAAACATTTTAAAAGACACCAGTTAGACTTTAGAAGATCAAATTAAACAGGAGAGTCAAAACGATCAAAAAGAGCAAAAAGAGATAAAAGTCTGAAAGCATTTTCTAGTCTGAAATGAAAACATCAAGTTGTTTCTTCAAACATTTCTTCTTTCTATGTTCTTGGTTTGACTGTGGACAGATTTACTAAGAACTCATTTCAGAAAACTGCTTTCCAGATAAAGTCTACTAGTAGTTGAAGGCATCGATCAAACTAATGTTACCTTCTGATCTCCACAAACTTTACTGTTCAGTGAAGAGAATCAAAGTTTTCATTAAATTCCTTCTCTCTTCCACTGCTCAAGTTCAATCCAGTATATAAAGTGACATTAATAGTGAATAAACTAACAACCAGCCATTGTATTTATTTATTATTGCATGTATTTGTAGTAAAACATGAGTTGAAACGTCCTACTTTTGCATCTAGAACTGCACAAGCCGTTCATTTTCAGTCACCTGACGAGTTAAACTCCCCTTTTTATGTGAGGTTGAAGCAGAAAGTCTGAGTTAACAAAGAAAGTTGTTTATAATTTGCGATACCTGTTATCTCTGACTGAGGCTTTAGTTTTTGTTGAGCCGATTTACACGTAGAAACTTTGTTCAGGAAGATTTCTCAGTAGTTCAGAGGACTGGCTGCTTTTTACACACCGTTGTAAGAGAATGTCTGTCAATGCTTTCAGCAGAATTTAGAAACAACACTTCCTAAACAGATATTTTGAGGCTGTGAGGTTGAACGTTTGAGAGTCTATCAGTGTGTTTGTTTGTGGTCTTTCTGTTTCTAGGTGGAAGCTGAATTAGTGAGGATGACTCCTGCTCCTGTCATCTCTAAGCTCCTCCCACATCTTTACCTGCACATGAGGAAAATCACTCCTGTAGAATGCAGGTATGTTTGTCATTATTATAAAAAGATGTTGCCTGGTGACCTGTCAGAAACCCATCATACAGAGTCAGCCAAAATAATGTTTACACACATCAGGAAAAGAAAAACTCACATAAATATTTCAATACCAAATTTATTCAGACATCACCAGATTAATAAAAGTTATCTTTGGCCTCTACAATTACAAGAGGTGCTGGAAGTGGTGGCCACTGGCTTCCAGACATCTCTGTTGTGTTGTCGATGTCACTTGTTGATGCTCCATTCATGAGGGTAGCGCCATCTGTTGGGAAAACATCGTACAACAGGACACACAGTTATCGTGATTTGATCAAACTTAGAAAGAGGAATTTATATGTACAGAAGTACTTATACAAATGAAATATCTATAAAAGTTTTTCTTTTCCTGATGTGTGTCTACATTATTTTGGCTGACTCTGACTCTGAACCTAATGAGAACAAAACTGTCATTTAATTGTTGCTCTGAAAGCTTCTTTAGTGAAAACCTCTGGTGTTCTGCTTTGAAACAAACTATTTATTATGTAAGTTTAGCTGATTAAAGTTTATGACTCTGCACTACAATATTATTTATTATTTAAATTTACATCATTAATATATTTAGGGTCAGACCCTGACATGAGGAAAAAGACTAGAAAAGACAGACTTTGTGATTTTTCTGCTCACATGTTGTGTTGTTGTAAACTTACTCTTTCAAATAAATATCCTCCTAACCCCCTGGAAACCAGCGTTTGTCCTGTTTTTGTGTTGCTCCTCAGCGACCCTAGACAGCCGGGTCATAATGTTTTTTGAGCAACACACCATACTATGATGTTTTTACAATGAGGGTTCTACTATGGAACCAGTTTGACATGTTCAGGCGTTCTTTGTGTGAAAACTCAGAGATTTCAAGTATCAGAAGGTGGTTTTCAACTTTCTTTGTTAACTTTCTGCTTCAACTTTAAACTAAATTTCCTTGACTAAGCCAGCCCTCTGGACTTCCAGGAAGCTGTGTTCCTATTGGCTGTCCAGGTGGCTGCTTGGTGTTATCAGGAACACCTGAGCAGCTCAGTGTCTTCCTGCTTTGTTTAACTGCAGACAAACATTTCCTCTGTTTCTCTTCACCACTGAGCTGGGTTTGGCTCCGTTGCTTAGTTTGTTCTTTAGGCGTTGGCTTGCAGCTTCCAGCAGTAAAATTGTCTTTAATGTGTTTCTTGGTGTGTTGTAGGGCTTTGTACTGGATAGTTGTCTTGGTAAATGTGGTTCTTTAGCCACAGTTAGCACATGGTGCCAATGTGTGCAGTGATTAGTGGATTTGGTGCAGGTGAGTTGTGTCTTTATCTTGGCTGTAGTGAGTCTTTAGAGGTTTCTGGTCAGACGCATTCTGTATTCTTGTTTGAGAACCAGCATTGGTTGTCCAGAAGGTAAGAGTTCCTGTCCTGATTCTCTGTTCTCAGAGGTTCTCTGGTAGGCTGCAGGAGACTTTAGCGTTTGGATTGTGCTAGTTTGGTTTTTGTATGGTTTCATTTGGACGACTATCTTGAGGTTCCTCCATGTGGTTTAGTGAGGTTTTCTGCAACAGTTCTACAAAGCAACCTGCAGCAGAAGAGACTTTGAGAGTTTTTAGGAAGTTCTGGAGACCAGACTTTAGAGCAGCAGAAACATTTGTCAGCAGTTTGAGCAGGAGAAGGTGATCTTCAGAGTAGAAATGAGACGGAAACCTTCTTGACCCGTGTGGTGAGGTCCTGTACCAAGAGTTTGAGCAGGTTGTGAAGAGTCTGTAGTTCTTTGGTCTGAAAGCACAAGAAGAGTCAACTCATTAAAGGAGAAAACAGGAGATATTGTTGGTTCTTCTGTCGCTCTGCAGTTTCCTTATACTGAATATCAAGTTTATATTTTAAACGATTTCCCATGTGAGCCCAAGAAGACTTCAATAAACTCCCTCCATCCCCTGGACACAACAGATTTTATTACCATGTTAAATCTTTTTTTAAAATATGGTTTTGAGTTTTAATCATAGTTTTAGCATAGTTTTTCTCTTTGCTTGTTTAGTTTTGTCATCTGTGTGAAAGGTGCTAAACAAATAAAGTTGAATTGATAAACTGAATAATTGACTAACTCATGATTGTGACAACAAAAGTATTTTCATTGTGATTTAAGGGTTTGTTTCATTTTTAAGGTTGGGGTTAAAATCTTGACAGAAAAAAAGGTTAAAGAAATAAACTACATTAAAAAAAAGCAATTAAATCAGAGAAAAAAACATTTAATACAATAAAACTTTTAAAAAGAATTAAACTTTAAATACAATTAAATTATATTAAACAGACAAAACATTTAATTAGATAATTAAACAGAAGATACAAAACATGTAATTATGAAATTAGACAATTTAAAAAAAAAATAAAAATATTAAACATAAAAGATGAAATACTTTAGATAATTAAACATTTAAAATATACAAAACATTTAATTAGATTATTAAACCTTTAAAAAGACAAAACATTTAATTAAAAAATTAAATGTTTAATTAGAAAATTAAATCTTAAAGACAATAAAACTTTAAATAGGAATTAAACAGAAAATACAATGAAGCATTTAAAAAGAAAATTAAACATTAAAAGGTGGTAAAACATTTAAAAAGAAAAACCTTAACAAAGATTTAATCGAAACATTAAACATTGGGAAAGAAAAGGAAATTTTTCAAACAAGCCAATAAAACATTTGAAAAAACAACAATTAAACATTAAAAAGACAAAACATTTGGAAATCAAATCAGACATTAGAAAAGAATAAAAGGTGAGAAAAGAGCAAAACTAAACATTTAAGAAGAAACAAACTAAAGACAAAACATTTTAAAAGACACCAGTTAGACTTTAGAAGATCAAATTAAACAGGAGAGTCAAAACGATCAAAAAGAGCAAAAAGAGATAAAAGTCGGAAAGCATTTTCTAGTCTGAAATGAAAACATCAAGTTGTTTCTTCAAACATTTCTTCTTTCTATGTTCTTGGTTTGATTGTGGACAGATTTACTAAGAACTCATTTCAGAAAACTGCTTTCCAGATAAAGTCTACTAGTAGTTGAAGGCATCGATCAAACTAATGTTACCTTCTGATCTCCACAAACTTTACTGTTCAGTGAAGAGAATCAAAGTTTGTTGAAGATTTCTCAAAAACCCACAGGTGAAGGTCTGAGAGGAACTCAGATGGATGGTCTAAATGTGAAATCAAGACTCATGGTCACAAGTTTTAAGGCTTCTGTTAACCAGAAACTTCAAACTAACAGAGAACTGCTCAAGATCATAGATTTCAGCCCTCAGACTGTCGAAAGGTTCAAACTAACAGAGAAATACTGACAAACTTTTAAAACTTCAGCCCTCAGACTGTTTGAAGGTTCAAACTAACAGAGAAGTACTGAGAAACTTTTAAAACTTCAGTCCTCAGACTGTCTGAAAGTTAAATCTAACAGAGAACTACTCAGGAACTGAGAAGATTTCAGTCCTCAGACTGTCTAAAGGTTCAAACTGACAGAGAACTACTCAGGAACTGAGAAGATATCAGTCCTTGGACTGTCTGAAAGTTCAATCTAACAGAGAACTACTGTGGGACTTAGAAAATTTCAGCCCTCAGACTGTGTGAAAGCTCAGGTCCTGAGGACTCGGGAGGTGTGAAGGCTTTGGAAAGTCTTGGAGCTGAGGGTTCCACCCTCCAGCACAAAGGCTGAAGTCCAACCTCCTGAGAAAAATGGTTGAGTCGAGACACGAGTTAAAAAAAAACTCGAAAACGACAAAAAATAGATGACAAATGCGCAAAAAAAAGAAGAATTAGTATCTGAGCGAATAGCTCAGGGGATAAGAAGACAGACTACCAAGTGGAAGGTCGCAGGTTCAAGACCAGCCACCGGCACTTTTCTTTCTTTGTCTTTGTCAGAATTTTGAGAAAATTTAAGAAGGGTCTGGTCTTGAACCAGCGACCTGCAGCTCCATAGGCAAATCCTTAACTCACTGAGCTACAGATCAGATAAAAAGACATAATTTCGTCGTCCCTTTGGCATCGTAGTTCCACAAGTGACCACATGGGTGGAGCCAAGGCGGAGTCTGGGTGGAGTCAGGGCGGAGAGTAGGCGGGGAGGTGGGTGGCGGCCTCCCCCCTCTACTCCCCCACCTCCCCCCACCACCCACCACACCTTCCCCCGCCCCACGAGTTCTTCGAGTCTCCACGAGTTCTTCGAGTCTCCACAGGTTTTCCCGAGTTTCTGGAGTTTCCACCAGGTCGGAGGCAGAACAAGTTGTCATGAAGAGGTGTTGAAGTCGGCCAGGATGGACTGACTTTTTACAGCGACTAGAAGGAAGACGACTAGAAGAGCAGGTCTTTAACCACCATCCATAAAATCCATGGAGTCGCTCCAGAGAAATGAAAGAAGGTCAACTTTTATCAACCTCCATCCAGATGTTCAACTTCATATCTTTACTTTGACATTTTTAGCACCACAAACCTTTAGTATCACACTTTATTATCTTTTATTAGGACTTTCATGGAATCCACCTGCAGATTTAGTTTTTGTTGACAAACTTTATTCTTGTCATCGTGGGACTGCAGTATTTAAAACTCTTCCTTCTATTTGACCTCATGTTTTTTAGTTTTAGTGGAGAAAGTTATTTTGATTGTCCATTAGTCTCTTAAAAACCAAATAATAAATTGGGTTAGTCAAGAGGTTTAAATTTCTTACTTTGTCATATTTTAAATATGACAAAAAATATAAAGCATCTTGAGACCATTTGACCTGTAATTGGCGTTATATAAATAAAATTGAATTAAAACTGTATGTATCCTGTAATGTTGGAGTAATTCAGCCATATATGTTGGAAAACACATTTTCTTTGTCCATTAATCTGTTGATTGTTTTCTCCAAAAATTCATTTCTTGTTTTGGTTTATAAAATGTCAAACCCAAATATATTCAGTTTACTGTCATAAAAACCAAAAAGGTTTACATTTATGATGCAGGAATCAGGCAGTTTTTCACTTTTTATCTTAGTTTAGTCAGAAAGATAGTTGATAATGTGTGAATTGTTGCAGCTTGTGAGCCGTAAAAGGTTTTAATCTTTGGGGCTGAGTGTCAGAAAACATTTAGAAACCAACATCAAAAAAACAACAAATATTTGAACATCATTAAAGGGAAATCCAACTTTTGCATGACAATGTCTAATTAAAGGACATTTATTTCCAACGTAAATATGTGATATTCATCCTCTGGAGCTTTCTCTTCACATCGTCTTCCACCTGGACTGGTTTGGTTGGGAGCATGTGCAACAAACATTTGAAAAACTGCACTTTAACATCAATGAATGACACTGAAGTTT
Organism: Amphiprion ocellaris; assembly: GCF_022539595.1. Taxonomy (NCBI): domain Eukaryota; kingdom Metazoa; phylum Chordata; class Actinopteri; family Pomacentridae; genus Amphiprion; species Amphiprion ocellaris. The sequence continues at coordinate 1,338,118 of NC_072776.1, read as the reverse complement.
AAGCTCTACATAAATGAGATGGAGTCTGGATGTGCTGCTCTGTTATTAACTCCTAAGTTTAGGGAAAGTTCAAACAGAAGAGGACAGTTCAGATCAGACTTGAGAATGAGCTTATTTTGAACAAACATCTCAGACTTTCTGAGCTTCAGCACCTCTAGCAAGATATTTTAACAACAAGCAACTCAAGAGATCCAGAAGTTGGAGAGAGTTAGCTTTAGCTGAGCCAAAGAACATGTGGGACGCTAACCTAGCAAACATTTCAGACTTTTCTCTGTGAATTCTGAGAAATAATTTCCTATTTAATGACAGAGCTACACATCTTAACTCAGTCTCATTAAAACAGACTCTAATTCATTGTCATCCATCCATATTAAAGTGCAGTTACCCAAAATGTTTGTTGCATGAGCTCCAGCAAAACCTGTCCAGGTAGAAGGCCAATTTGACAAACAGGAAGTGGAAGATTCCAAGCAGATTTATAGAAGGGGGAACCGGACTGTACTAAGTGTGGTTGAGTATAGAGGGGTGTTTTGTAGGTTTTTAAGGCTGATAATGATTATTAGTGAGACATTTGGAGTAGATATTCATTTGCAGTAAATGAAAGTATTTAACATCTTGGAGTTAAACTTAGAAGAACACAAACTCTAACAGAAAACTTTGTTGATATGTTTTTGTTTTGTTTACAGATGTTAAGTTAAAGGAGTTTTATTCGTGACGTATAACCAATCAAATCACTCCAGAAGACAGAGCAACCACAGGTAGATAAAGGTTCAGAGCCAAAGTAGCACCATTTTTAAATTTATTTATTACAGTAAATCAGTAAAAAATAAAATACTGATAATCAGTAAATCAGTCAGCCCACAATTACTACAATTCTACAATGTATGTCTCTTTCCTTTGACTTGTTATTTGTACAATCTACGATGTATATGATGGTGTTTTTTCATCCCAAAGGCTATACTATGATGTTTTCTAAGAGACATACGATGCTACTCTGGTTGTTCTGGCTCTGGGCTGCTGCACTCCTCCTCTGTTGTTTTCTGGATTGTACTCAGCTTCATGCCTTCGTCCACCAGGCCTCCGTTGACTCGTCCCGCCTGCCGTCTCTGGAGCTGAAGCTGGATTGGAACAGACCAAAGTACAGTCCAATCACGATGCCAGCTGCCTCTCAAAAGGCTCCTTCATCTGGCAGGTGGCAGCACTTCTTCTGAGGGGAAGCTGAGCTGGTCCAGCAGAACTTTGGAGATGTGTTCCAGTGGTTGGTGGATGTGTGGGGAGATAGAGAGGGACCTTTGAATAGTTCACAAAGGAAAACAGGAAACCCATTGGTAGTTTTAGTTTAGGGTGCTACTGCTGTGTTTTTTGGGTTTTAAGAGGTGAACAGGAAGAGGTTTTTTTTTCGTATTGATTATCTTTTACTTTGTTCCTGGTTGGAATGTCCATCAATGTCAACATGAAGTTCACTTTTAGTTCTGTTGATTTATTTTTATTTTACTAACATCCATTTGCTTTTAACCCCCTCACATGTTGTGTTGTTGTAAACTTACTCTTTCAAATAAATACTCGTCTAACCCTCTGGAAACCAGCGTTTAGACTGTTTTTGTGTTGCTCCTCACCTACTTCAGACAGCCGGGACATAACAACGTTTTGTGGAATAAAGGCTAAACTATGACGTTTTTAGAGTGACATGCTAAACTATGACGTTTGTTGGGCAACATGCTATACTATGGGCTTTTTTAATTGACATATTATGATGTTTTTTTTGTTTGTGTTTGTTTTTTAGCAACAAATAAGAATTTGAACAGTTTTAAAAATTACTATACTTTTACTTGTGCAATGAAATTATTATTCTATGGCATTTTTTAGACGACATATTATACTCTGATGTTTTCTTGAATAACATACTATTTTGACAATATACTGCACTAAAACATTTTTTGAACCACATATCATACATGACAATTTTAGGCAACATCCTATCATTTGCTCTTTTTGAACCACATAATAATCTATGGGTTTTTTTTGCCGACATGCTGTACTATGAACTACAGGCCATATTATGTTATTCTTGAGTAAAGTATACTATACTTTAACATTTTCTGAACTACATCCTATACTATGGCGTTATACACAGAGTGCTTTGGTTACATGTTGATTTATAATCTCGATTTTTTTCTGTTTTGTTTTTTGACGGGATTACCACAGACCTGACTGTGAACACCGTTGATACCCACCTGAGGGAGACGCTGCCTAAGATCTCAAGGCTGCTTGGTCGTGGTCTTTCTGGTCCTGCTCCAGAACGCCTTCATCAACTCCGTCTTCTTTTGAAGAGGCCCTCAGATGCTGCAATCTCTGACCTTCAGGAGGAACTGCTACTTTCACTCTGTAACGAGACGGCGGTTATTTTAAAGACCCAGCTCCTGGAGGCTTTGAGTGAAAGTTTAACATCCATCAAAACAGAACTACAGACAGTTAAATCTGAGCTGTTGGTCAGTATTTCAAACATCAAGTCCGACCCGGCTGCCCTAAAGCATGCTGTAGATGCAACGGAAACTTCACTCTCCACATCAGCGACAACATCGTCACACTCCAAAGCACAGCACCTGTCTGCTGAACTTTTAAAAGTGGACTATAAATGTGAAGAATGTGAGCAGCAGCAGACTGTGAGCAGCAGAACAGATGTGATCAGAAAGAAGTCATTTTCTTTTTTCTTTTCTTTCTGGTTGACTTGATGCTGTCAGATGCAGATGTTGGACCTGATTCTGATCTTTCAGGATAAAAAGCTGCTTTTCCTTCATAGACTTTTCAGGAAATTATTCTCTCAGGTTTTCTCTGCTATTTATATTTTTATTATCTGTGATTATTTCATTATTTCATGATTGTAAAATAAAGTTTGAGGCATAAAGACTCATTTAGTTATTTTATTCCTGAAATCTTTGACAGAGCAGAACTAAACTTCCATTTTCCTTCTTGTACTTCTGATACTAGAACTAAACGCGGCTTCAACACGGATCATCTGGTTTTAATGAATCAGCAGCAACATCACAACAACAAATGAGACAATTTTCAACAAATTAATGAAATTGATGTCATTTAAAACTATCAGAGTCTGTTTTAGTGTCAAATTAAAGCTGATTACTGACAACTAGAACATTAACATTACTGTTTTAATCACATTTAAGTTTCCTGAACGTTACATTAATGTCAACCAGCCACAGTTTTATGAACTTAATGAACCACATTACAGGAACACAACACACTTCAGCTGCTGACAGGAAACAACACAAACATCGTTAGCTTGATGCTACATTTAGCTGCTAATCAGGACTGGTCAGCTAGCTCGGTTAGCATCGCTAATTCACATTAAAGCTAATGTTCACTGGATGCTAACTCTCTTCTCTGGTCAACACACAAATAAACTCCACCAACTCCTGGAGTTCACTGCTCACATTATATCTGACTCTGAAGTTGAACATGAAGTTAATTAAAACCAGCACCGATCAGTAAATTATCATTTATTACTGACCAGCTGTCGGAGTCCTTCAGTGTCTGTTGGTCCAATCAGTCAAAGGACTGAATTACTGAACTGAAAACTGATTAAAACAAGACAACGGACAGTAAAACTGACTGTGGAAAACGTGCTGCTGCTCCACCAATAAATACCAACAAACTAAAACAAACTCGGTGGAAGTGCTGCTTTCAGGGATTTTTTAATAAATAGCAAATATGAGGCTTTTATTTTTCTGAAAGTAAAAGGAAACGTTGCTTATCCCTAGTTTCACTAACTTAACTTCAGCTGCACTTTCACCATGTTCTGATAAATCATTTTATATTAAAATAGCTGCACTTCCTTTGTATATTTGGTCGTTTCTTATGTTGCTGCTGTTTCATTGCAATTATATTTTAATAATATCACTTTAAATACAGATAATTGAAAAGAAAAAAACTGGCTCTGAAATACTCAATGAACTGATACGTCATCTAGTGTTAAACTGAATCAGAATTCTTAATAATATAAAATGGAACTGACTGAGCTGTATTAATTAAATCGAGATATTTCAAATTGAAAGAAACACAACATTGACTGAAAGATTTCAGTCAATTAAACCTTAAATTGATTTACCTAAGAAAACCATCCCTTAATGTCTTACCTTAAAATGACCTACATTTTAAAAAAAATATAGGTGCAAAGTAAAAGTTTCACACTACAGATTAATCACTGATGAACATCTAATTGCATTAACTAAATTATTATGAGGAAACAGAAATCCATGTCTAATATTTCTATCAAATATGTTTATGTCTATAAAATGTACTGGACATCAATAAAAATGTCTTGTTGAGAAACATGGAGGTATGAGATCCCAGAATCAGCCACAAGGGGGAGACTCTGGCAGAATAACAGCTAAATAAGGGAACATTGTGATATTATAACCTGTGATTTATAACTGATTCATGCGATAACCTAATAAGTGTGTTAAAGCTAACACAAATACCTATTTTTATAATCTTTGTTTAAGAAGTAACTAAGTCAGAACAGCAACTCACTGTGAAAAGTGATGTTTTGGTTACAGGAAGACAGACATCACAGTATCAGCATCAACAGCAGAGGTTCATTTTAAAGTGTCCCTGGATAGATTTCCTCATTCATATAGTTTTCCAAGCACTGAAAGACAGAAAGGCCTGTAGTCACTTTAGCTTTAGAGGAGAGGATTTTATTATCCAGCTTATCTGTGCTGTAATTTAAATGTAATAACTGTAGTGTTCATCATTACTTTGGACATATTCTGGGAGGTTATTTTTCTAATCTGCACTAAGATGTACTACAACATGTGAATCAGTCATTAAACAACGTTAACGACTAGAGAGTAGATTTACTGTTTTCTCCAGTTTAACTTCAGAGACTCAGCAGATATTCAGGACTACTGACAACACAGAACCTTAACCTTACTGTTTTAATCACATTTAGGTTTTCTAAACGGTACATTAGTGTGAACGAGCGTCTCCATGAACAGTTTTATTAACTAAATGTACCACATTACAGTAACACAACACACTTCAGCTGTTTACATGAAACTCAGCACAAACATCGTTAGCTTAATGCTACGTTAGCTTAATGCTACGTTAGCTTTAATCAGGCTACGACTGAGCAGCTAGCTCGGTTAGCATCGCTAACATTAAAACTAATATTTACTATGCTAACTCTCTTCTCTGGTCAACACACACAGAAATAAGCTCCACCGACATCTGGAGTGCATGGCACACATTATATCTGACACTAAAGCTGCATATAAAGTGCATTAAAAGCGGCACCGATACGAAAACAAACATTTACTTACCGAACTATCAGAGTCCTTTGTGTCTGCTGGTAGAATCAGCCGAAGGCAGAAAACTGGTTAAAACAAGCCAACGGGCAGGAAAACTGTCTGTGGAAAAGGTTCTGCTGCTGCACCGATAAATAAACCAACAGTTATTATAGCAGAATTAATCCAAACGAGGAGAGCAGAGTCTCTACTGCCTCCTCCATAGGACCTGTCAATCATTCCAGATTGGACTGTCAATGAAGTAGCCCCGCCCCCTGGCTTTGCCACTTCCGGTCTCAGAAAATGAAAAATTGGACCTTTTTTCGTTTCTGTCTCTTATTGATATTACTTTTTTGTTAGTCTAAATATAAAATGAAAATCAAAGCATTTTTAAAATTTCGTATATTCCTTTTTGATCATGAAAAGGAAAAATGTCTTGTATTTAAATTTAAATTTTTATATTTTAAAACAAAAATCAAATAACCACTTGTTTTTTGTTTTTCAATACCCGTTTCAGAACGGAAAATCCAATTGCCAAAATATACACGGACCATAACTGGGAATATCGCATCTAAAAATCCTTCAATGATGACAACTTTCCCTGGATTCAAGCAAACTTTGGCGGAAAAGCATTCTCCCATCATGCACCACGGTCATGAAATAATCTCTTAAACTACAAACATTCATATCCATTGATGAGTTTAAGAGTATAATAAAGAATACAGTAAAGGAGGAATGTCAGTCTTTTCCTTAAGAGATCACTGTCTTTGAACAGCTGTCAATCTGTTTTACTGATTATTGTTTATATCATGTATCTGTTTTATGTAACTTTTACATTTTGTACTACTGCTACCTTGACCAGGTCTCTCTTATAAAAGAGATTTCTAATCTCAGTGGGAAATCCTGGTTAAATAAAGGTAAAAAAAAAAAAAAAAAAAAAAAATACGTTTGAGTACAAAAACTACTTTGGATGTACAAACCTGGAAGACCCAGTCATCTGTATCCTGACTAAATAGAATTCTACCATCTCACACCTGTGTTTTTCCTACTTTGAAATGTCAAAAAAAGAAGCATACAAAATGGGACTCATGAACAGAGCTCCTGGGGAATATTTGAAATGAAAAACAGTATACACGGCATATGTGTCTCCTGAGGAAGATGTGCTAAAGCTATTAAAATGACTCAGTACATATCACTTGGGAACACTAAATTTGAAAATGAAAGAATCTGGAGGTGAGTTTACCTGAATCCTGCACCTTATATTTGCATGAGATTAGCAGCTTTACTTGCTTTAAATCACATTTCCTGCTGCCATGCATATCTCGAAAGGAACTGCTGGTGGTTGAGTTGCATTGTGGGTAATGTAGGCACCATGAAGGAACAATCGGTACACTATCGCTCCTTATGCTGCATTTTAAACTGTGCAGTATGAGTTTAACAGTGTTATAACTGCGACCTTTAATCTGTCGAGAACACTTTTAAGTGAAATTACAGCGAAAGATGCATGTTTTTGCAGGCAAGGAAAGAGATGGAGAGGGATTATAGAGCAGGTGTGCTAACTGGTGGGTGGGGTTCACCTGGTGGAGGATGGACTGACGCCTCCTGCTGGACAGACAGTGAATGACAGGGTCTGAAATGACAGGACAGGTTGACAAGATCAGTGACAGAAAAACGATAAATGAATCGATGATAATTTCACTGTGACATCATATAAATCATCAGAGAACCATCGTTTTCTCTCTTTCTTTATTACAAGCAGAATGACAGTACAGTGCTTTGCCCTCATTTGCTACAGACAGGCTGGCAAAAAGTCAAGGAGTGAACTTTTAAAATCTTTATCCAAAAAGAAAAAAAAAGAGGAATTTCTTAAAACCTGTTTAGTAAACGGTGCCATACTAAAGTTATGATATGAAGCGTGCTGCTCAGAGCACAGAAGTTGACATTTCAGACCTTTGCCAAGCTCAGGAGTGACAGGATGAGCACCTGCTGTTGTGCTGATGGACTTAGAAAAAGCAGTTTGACATTCTGATCAGCAGTAGAAGGCTGGTGTGATAAACCCATTGAGACAGAGGCTGACACCTACAGACAGTTCATTCCTAGTCAAGTTATTTGGTCACTTCTTTTTTTTAAATGTATTCTCACCCACTACAATCTTCTTAGAAAAATAACTTGTGAGGAAGAGTGAACTATAAACCTCAGCTGACAGACAATAGACCTTGTTTTTAGGGTAAAACTGATCTGTTGTAAAACAAAGTGCAGTGTGTAGTACTATTGGTAAATCTCTAATGAATCATATAATGTATATTTTGCTCTCATTTTGGTTACAAACTTGAACACACATTCTAACAGTTAAAATATAGTCTTCTCTCTGAGATACAAAAGTAGCAAAAGAAATATTCACAATGGACAACACAAAAAAATGACAAAAAAACTCGTGAAAATTTGAGCTGTGAAAGGACTCAGCTACTAAAAAAAGAATACGTGTTTGAAGAATGACTACAAAGAATTCCCCCCAAATCACATAGTGGAAGTTAAATAGACCTTACAGCATTATTGTAGTAGGATTGTGACATGTAGAAAATGCCTGGATACAGCATGGCAACGGCACAGTGAGGTGGGACACTGCGTTACAAGCACCAAGGTCTTTCCTTGAAAACGACTGAGGTCAGGATGTTGAAGCCCCCGAGTCAAACACGTGGAGGCTTGTGGGCTTTGAGTGAAAACTAAAAGGGATAAATCCAGACCTCCCATCAAATAGATAAATCATCTGTACCCCGGTAAAAAATCAAAAATACTTGCTATTAAATCTATACATGTTGGCAGATGGCGATGTGTATGAAAATAAACTGTATAAACATACAAAAATGCTTCAGAATCTCACATTCAAAAGACTTCCAGAGTCAGTCACTATGTAACCCGACAGATATGCTTTGGAAAAAAGACGACTTTCGGATGTTAGAAATGCAGAAAAGAGGTTCATCCATAATGAGCTACAATCTTCGGCTGGAGGACATGATGGACAAATCAGTTCAACATTCTCATTGATTTGATTGTGACATCGCCGATTCAAGTCTCCCTCCTGCTTCCAGCGAACTACAGCTAACACTCCTTCTCACTACAATATAGAGCAAACATTTTTTTAAGTTACATCCATACATCAACAGTGACTGACATCAATCATTTTTAGAACAACAGAGAGAAAAAACTCATGGATTAATGCAACACAGAAGACAACCCCTTAATAACACTAGCATTCTCACATCAAGTTTTTGCATAACACAGAGCATGGCAGCAAAACACGCAAGCAGGATGCAACAGGGAGGAGTAGCGAGTCATTTAGGACATCCACAAATCACAGAACCTCATCAGTCCCAGGATGCTGCTGCTGCTACTGTTATTGTTGTTACCCTACGTGGCCACATGGTGGCAGCAGAGGGTGCTCGCTGTTTCAGGAGAAAGAAAAAAAGAGAAAAGAAAGTGCCATGATATGTTTGGTGATAAATGATGTCTGGGACAAAGGAGAATGAGGTACGATGGAGAGAAGAATAGATCTGCATGCAGAGAGAGAGAGAAGGATCCGACATGCTACACTGACAGATAAGGGAAACAAAGCTTGACACGATTGTGAGGGTAAAAGAAAGTAGAAAGAGGAATAATAGACACACTGTACCAGACATATATGCCCTCTGAACCTCCTTGTACTCTCACAAATGTGTTTGAATTGAAATATAATCCACTGGAAAATGGGTATCTATGAATTAAGGCAGGGTGGCTAAAATACTGCACATCCCTCCAGATTTTTCTCCCTCCTTCAGCTGATGGGTGTGTGTGTGTAAGGCTTAGTAAAACACCACTTTTTATTTATTTTCTTTTTTTAAACACCTTTCTCCTTTGGCTCCTAGCCTGCTGCTGTGTGGTTACCTGTAAGGCAAAGGTGTGTCACATACAAACATACAATATCAGGCAATTTCATGCGTACTCTCACGCACATGCACACGCACGCACACCTAAAGGGCTGAGCTCGACGGCTACCCCTTTACTTGGCCAGACCACGTACTATACAGAAATGTTGTGTTGCTTTTTTTTTGTTCGACAAACATGTACAAAGAAACAACAAAAAAAAGGACACGGAAGTGGAGGAACAGGCAAGAATTTGACTGAAAAAAAGAGGAATACAAAAAATATGACAGTTCAAACAGGAAAGTTCCACATGGTTCCCCATTTTTTAGCTCTTACACTTTTTCAAGTAAGCGTTTAAGCAGGAACTTTGATGAGACTAAGACAGGGGCTACACTGGAACCAAAAAAAAAAAAGAGACAAGTATGAAAATGAGGACAATATTATCTAAAGGGACGTCCACTCGGGTGTAGCCCAGGAAATGCACATGGTGAACTCAGCATGGAGCGTCCATGCGTCTGATGTGTGTTTTGCTCTCTAATTCCTCGATCATTGCGATGCAGATCTTGGTCACACATCCATGAGATTCACGTACACATTGTTTCAGAGTCTGCGTTCACACCGAGGTCTCCGGCCCTGGAGCGTAGTAGGCGAATCCTGCCCCTGAGAGACGGAACATGCAGGGGCTGAGGGAGCACAAGTCCGCCCCTCCGCCTTCAGCCAGGTGGGCCAGCAGTTTGTGAGGAAGAGGGTCAGACCTGCGGAGCGACAGCGTGTCCACGGCGCTCAGGTGGAGGTGAGACGAGTCCGTGCTCATGCCTTTGCAGGATCGACGAAAGGACAGTGGACTCAGCTCTGCTGCGCTGCCCGGCAACAGCTTCTCTTCATCCTACATAGAAACGGAGAACGCACCATCATGAGAACATGTAGAACAGAGTAAAGGAAGTTCACCCTCGTGTCGTCCTGCCGGTCAAAATTGACCCGGTTTAACGTTTGAAAATGTGAAAAAAATAAATTTTCACAATGAAACTTCTGATGTCCACATTATCAACATTTTTGGGAAATCTTTGAACTTTTTTTGGGGGAAAAAAGAAATTTTAAAAATGTTTCTTAAGAACATTCACAAAAAATCAACCAAAATCCAGCAAATTTCGCTGATTTTTAAGTGAATGTTCTTAAAGAAAATATTAGAAGTTTTACTGGAATCACTTTAGATATTTTTAGGAAGATTTTTACTCATTTTTTTGAAAATATTTACAAGAATTTTCTTGCCAAATTCAGGGGATTTTTTTTTAAAATAAATCTTTTAAGGGAAACTTTTAAGGAATTATTGGAGTTTTCTTCCTGAAGGTTTTGCAAATTTTCAGAAATTTGGGGAATTTTTTTGCAGATTTTTTGAATTTTTTTCAGACAAGGAAACAATATTTTTTGGTGCCTTTTTTAACCCAACTTTTAACGCTCCTGTTGTCCTCATTTATGGGCACCAAAAAATATTGTTTCCTTGTCTGAAAAAAATCCAAAAATTCAGCAAAAAAATTCCCCAAATTTATGAAAATTTGAAAAACCTTCAGGAAGAAAATTCCCATAATTCCTTACAAGTTTCTCTAAAAAGTTTTATTTTTAAAAAATCCCCCAAATTTGGCAAGAAAATTCTTGTAAATATTTTCAAAAAATTCATAAAAATCTTCCAAAAAATCCTAAAAATATCTAAAGTGATTACATATATATCAGTAAAACTTCTAATATTCTCTTAAGAACATTCACATAAGAATCAACTTTTTTTCTTTTTTTTAATGTGAACATTCTTAAGAAACATTTTAAACATTTCTTTTTTCCATTAAAAAATGTTCTAAAATTCCCCAAAAATGTTGAAAATGTGGACATCAGAAGTTTCACTGTGAAAATTTTTTTTCTTCACATTTTCAAACTTTAAACGGGTCAATTTTGACCCGCAGGACGACACGAGGGTTAACTCAAAATTCACACATGCAGTCCCATTTCCAAACACCAGATGTCACCAGTTTACCTGCCACACTTCAAATGCGTATTTCACAGTTTGCCAAACTGCCCAGGCAACCTGAGTAAATATTTCTCCACATCAGATTAGTCTGTGACATCAGTGTTGGATTAGGTGACCCACTGGTTGGCTTGCCGAGTAAAATATGACCGCGGTTACTAATTAAACATGAATAAAATCTGTGCTGACCACTAAATCATCATCTCATATTTCACCAGTAAACCTTGGAACCCAGATACTTCAGTTGGAGTCTGGTATCTATCTTAAGCAGCAGTCCAGGATCTTAAAAAACGCATCAAGCTGCTGCTACTTGTTGAAATCCACATGACAAGTGGCGGTGGATTTTAAGTAGCCTGGGTTTATTAAAGCCAGGATGAAATTTCTCATTTGGCTGCTCCCCAGATCAAGTTAATTCCCGTCCCACATGCTGTGAGAAGCACAGCACGCTTTGAAACCGGCACGGCACAGTTAATTGGGGATTGTGATTCCTGAAAGTCGGTCTGACAGACACTAACACACCAACGCAGGCCCAGCCCCTGTCAGCCTGAGTCTCAGCAGGACTCCACAGCGCATGCAGTTCACAGCAGCATTAACAACCAGACACCCCACTGTCAACGCCCTCTGTGTGCTGTTACCATGGTGACCCCAGGCCCACCTAGCAGGGCCGGGTGGGGGCAGGACTCTAGGGTTTGCTGGACGGGGTGCCATGGCTGCGTGGCATCATGGAGTCATACGTTCTAGCAGCCTTTCCTCCACTGTCTCCCTCACAGGTCCTATCAGGGTGCAGTGGGTCCCTCTCACTGCCTCCACCAGCAGGGCCGGGGGCCACACTGGCCTCCGGGGCCACACTGGCCTCCGGGGGCCACACTGGCCTCCGGGGGCCACACTGGCCTCCGGGGCCGCACCGGCCTCCGGGGCCTGCACTGGCCTCCGGGGGCCACACTGGCCTCCGGGGGCCTGCACTGGCCATACCTTCTGTGGATGACGTTAGAGGAGAGGAGCTGATAATGAAATCTGATCAAACCTGTATAAAGCTGAGTGGAGTCTGTCTGGTGCCAGACGGTGTGTCCTACTGGAGTAGATCTCTGACAAACCTCCTAAGATCTCACAGTGGTTACAGCAGGGGTGTCAAACATGCAGCCCACGGGCCAAAACCGGCCCTCCAGAGGGTCCAATCCAGCCCACAGGACGACTTTGTAAAAATTAGACAGAAGACATTAACTGCAAATTGTGAATTTGTAAAAATATAAATTTAAAATAATTTCTAGACCATGACAAGTTGTTTTGATCATAAAGTAAAATACCAGATTGTTCATTGTTCTTTTGTCATTTTGTGTCTCAATTTTGTAATATTTTGTCTTGTTTTTGTCTTTTTTTTGTCTGACTTTTGTTGCTTGTCTCATGTTTTTGTCATTTTGTGTTTCCTTTTTGTCTCGCTTGTGTTTTTTGTCTATTTGTTTGCTGTTTTGGTCCTTTTTTTGTCATTTTTTTGTCTCGTTTATGTGCATTTTTTGTCGTTTTCTAACTTCTTTGTCTAATTTTTTTCTCTTTATTTTGTTTCGTGTCGTCTGTCTCATTTTGTGTCTCATTTTTGTAATATTTTGTCTTGTTTTTGTCTTTTTTTTTGTCTGACTTTTGTTGCTTGTCTCATGTTTTTGTCATTTTGTGTTTCCTTTTTGTCCCGCTTTTATCTACAACTAGTAGATAAATTTGACTCCTATTGACCTCTGTGTGTCTTCATTTCGCTCTGGGCATGGCAAAAATGCATTTAGAATGATTCAGTTGTGATCAGACCACTTTAGACACCTTTCAGAGAGCAGTATGAACAGGGTGGTGCTGCTGGACCATTACTGTAAATCAGATTCAGTTTGTTAGAATCTTGGCTGCACTGGTTTAGTGATGGCAATGAATAGGGACTTCAGCTACCTCTTATTGTCATTTTAAGAAAAGAAATGACAGAAAATAGTGAAAATGCCTCTCATAATTTGCAGAAGCTTCAGGAAGAAAATTCCAATAATTCATTAAAAGTTATATTTGAAAAAAAACCCCACAAATTTGGCAAGAAAATTCTTGGAAATATTTTCAAAAAATGAGTAAATCTTCCAAAAAAAATCCTAAAAATATCTAAAGTGATTCCATATATATCAGAAAAACTTCTAATATTTTCTTTAAGAACATTCACATAAAAAATCAACCAAAATCCAGTGAATTTCACTGGATTTTGGTTGATTTTTTATGTGAATGTTCTTAAGAAACATTGGTTTTTAACATTTCTTTTTTCTCACCAAAAAATGTTCAAAAATTTCCCCAAAATGTTGAAAATGTGGACATCAGAAGTTTCACTGTGAAAATATATTTTTTCCCACATTTTCAAACTTTAAAACGGGTCAATTTGACCCACAGGACGACACGAGAGTTAAAAAAAAGACACATGACAAAGCGACAACATGAAAGACAGAAATGGATGGTAAAGTGCATGCAACGTGCATTTCCTAAACAGGAAAAGGGACAAAAAAACATGAAATTACATTGAAAACGGCAGTGACAGGATGCTACAACCTGGCTTACAAACCAGATCTCATCAACGGCTAATAGTTTCACATTGGGCAAAGTGTGGAGACTAAGTGGATGACATTCCACCATGCAAACAGAGATGAGGGCATAAAAGAGAGAGTCACCTCCTCTTCCTGCTCCTCTCTCGTCTCTCTGGGCCAATCAGAAACTCATTCTGCTGGAGGACTGGGAAAGCATGAAGATGGTGGACGGCTCCACAGTAAGGCACGGGCGGGTGGACTGGAGTTACCACAGAGTCACAACCACACAGGGAGTGGAAAATAAGAGAGGGGAAGGGAGAGGTGACAGTAATGAAGAGGTAGAAAGAAGGAAAGAAAGGAGGAACGATGGGGGATGGTGTGAGTTGTGATTACGGCGATCCATTAGGTTGCAGTGAGAAAAGAGAAAAGAGGAGAAAAAGCACAGGAGGAAGAAATCTGTCAGGACTTTCACTCATTTTTTCCATTCATGGTGAAGCTTGCTTCACAGGAAGTTAAGGCTAAGCCACAGGGAACAGGAAGGCATAGTAAATCCCACTGAGGCTTAAAGCTTTTATGGATCTTAATGGTCTTCCTAGATGATTAATAGACTGGAATAGATTTGTGGCTTATGGTACTGAAATATGAAGTATGAGGCAGGATTTCAGAGAATTCTGCTTACCGAGTCACATTTTTGACACTATAGTTTGTGAACTGGAATGCTGTTTAACAGTTGATTTTCTTTTAACTCTCTGAACCCCAAAACCTGCGGGTGGATTGAAATGGCATGTTGTCTTTTCAAAACTTATGAATTTAAATAATTTATAAGAGCTAGAAACTGTAAAAACTGAAAAGAAATCATCAGATTGTGACTTTCCGCTAGTCCTTGAACTACTCATCTGTGACTGGCCATGGGAAAATGGACCATGTTTAACCCTCCTGTTGTCTTCATTTACAGGCACCAAAAAATATTGTTCCCTGTCTGAAAAAATCCAAAATTTCAGCAAAAATATTCTCCAAATTTCAGAAAATTTGCAAAACCTTCAGGAAGAAAATTCCAATAATTCTTTAAAAGTTTCCCTTAAAAGTTTTATTTTTAAAAAATTTCCCAAATATGGCAAGAAAATTCTTGTAAATATTTTCAAAAATGAGTAAAAATCTTCCAAAAAAATCCTAAAAATATCTAAAGTGGTTACATATATATCAGTAAAACTGCTAATATTTTCTTTAATAACATTCAGAAAAAAATCAACCAAAATCCAGTGAAATTCGCTGGATTTTGGTTGATTTTTTGTGAATGTTCTTAAGAAACACTTTTAACATTTCATTTTTTCCACCGAAAAAATGTTCAAAGTTTTCCCAAAACTGTTGAAAATGTGGAAATCAGAAGTTTCACTGTGAAAATATATTATTTTTTCCACATTTTCAAACTTTAAAACGGGTCAATTTGACCTGGAGGACAACACGAGGGTTAAGATTAAGATTATGATCTTCAATAAAATCATTAAATTCTACATCTTATTCAAAAAAAACAGCAAAAATAAACCGTTGGCTCTAAGCAGATTCTGTAAAAAACTGAAAATTCTGCACTCCTTGGTCTAATTAAAAAGCGATTAGTCAGCCAGCTGAAACCAACGAGTCACAAAACAAAAAAAATCAAAGACATTTTGGTTGAACTGGGCTGAAAGAAGACAGGACAGCATGAAAGCAAATTTAAATTTAGGTAGTAAAATAATCACATCATGTGGAGTTTTCATTGTTTTTGCTGTATGTGGAACACCTGCAGGCACTTGGAAAAAGTTATACATTGATTTTTTGCAAAATAAATAAAGAAATTTTCCTGTGGTTTTTAGTCTTTTTAAGATTTGTGACATTTATTTTTTTATATACTGCAGAAAAGACATATTTTACTTTTCTGTACTTGTACTCATGTTTGTGCTGTTTCCATACAGTACTTTATGCTGTAGTGAAAAATGAGCCCACAGTGAGTCAAAACGTTACAGGAAAGACCCAGACAGGGGTTCAGAGGTTTAAAAGAGGGGAGCATTCATTAGTCACTGGTTAATAGCTTTAGCAACGCATTTAGTTAACACTATTACTATATGAAAAAATCTAAACGCTAATTTGGAAGCATGACAACTTAACCCTCCTGTTGTCCTCATTTACGGGCACCAAAAAAAATTGTTTCATCGTTTGCAAAAAATACAAAGATTTGGCAAAAAAATTCCCCAAATTTCTGAAAATTTGCAAAACCTTCAGGAAGAAAATTCCAATAATTCCTTAAAAGTTTCCCGTAAAAGTTTGATTTTAAAAACATCCCCCAAATTTAGCAAGAAAATTCCTGTAAATATTTTCAAAAAATGAGTAAAAATCTTCCAAAAAATCCTGAAAATATTTAAAGTGATTCCATATATATCAGTAAAACTTCTAATATTTTCTTTAAGAACATTCACATAAAAATCTACCAAAATCCAGCAAATTTCGCTGGATTTTGGTAGATTTTTATTTGAATGTTCTTAAGAAACATTTTTAACATTTCTTTTTTTTCCACCAAAAAATGTTCAAAGATTTCCCAAAAATGTTGAAAATGTGGACATCAGAAGTTTCACTGTGAAAACATATTTTTTTTCCACAGTTTCAAACTTTAAAACGGGTGAATCTGACTCGCAGGACGACATGAGGGTTAAAGCTCTAGTTTCATTGTGGGGTTGGTGCTAACATCCCACCTGTGCACGCTCGGTGGCTGTGGGACACATGGCCCTGCAGAGGACCTTCTTGATGACATCTGGCAGCAAGCTGACTGTAATAAGGAGGATGATGCTGAGCCAGGCCGGGCCGCTGGACAGCATCTGCATAAACACGTAGTACATCCTCTGGTAGTTCAGGAAGGGCCTGAGCAGCGACAGGAAAAGCAGAAAAGCATTGATTTTCCCCCAAAATGTACAAATAAACATAAGCAGATAGTAGTTAAACCCAAAGCACGTCATACCAAATGATGCCGCCCCAGAGAAGAGAGAAAATAACATAGAAAAGTAGTGAGCCCCAGATGACAAAGTGATTGATCCAGGTCCAGTGGTGTGTATCCAAGGCAAGCTGAAACAAACAGAATATATACATAGTAAACACCAAAGCAGTCAATCAGGTCGAAGCTTTTTCCTTTAGGGTTTACTGCCGTGCAAACTAAGCAGCATGTGTAGTCAATAGTTTATGTAACAGGATAGTTAACAGCATGCCAGCTTGTCCACATATAGAGTCAGGAACACATGCAGCGGTAATGACCCTATTGAAACGGAGGGATTACGTAATACTATTGGAGCGCTTTTCCATCCATTTAATTTCCAAACACACGTGATCACATACCTTGAGCGTAACAGTGAACACCAGCACAGTAAAGACGAGAGTCCCAAACGTCCAGTTTCCAAACATCTGCAAAGGAAAAGAGGAAGAGGAGGGTTAGTGGCCACATCAGTCACACCCCCAGTCGCCCTGCATTCCTGGGTTAGTGAGCATCCTATGGTTTTACAGTGCATCTGTTAGCACCCGAAAGAAGGGAAGAAAGACACCCTCATGTGGTAAGAGGTGATTTGTTTAAAAATTAGCACCCTCTTGGCTTTCTTTTAACCCTGGTGTCGTCCTGCAGGTCAAAATTGACACGTTTTAAAGTTTGAAAATGTGGAAAAAAAAATATTTTCACAGTGAAACTTCTGATGTCCACATTTTCAACATTCTGGGGAAATCTTTCAACATGTTTTGGTGGAAAAAAGAAATGTTAAAAATGTTTCTTAAGAACATTCACGTAAAAGAATCAACCAAAATCCAGCAAATTTTGCTGGATTTTGGTTGATTTTTATGTGACTGTTCTTAAGGAAAATATTAGAAGTTTTACTGATATATATGGAATCACTTTAGATATTTTTAGGATTTTTTTGGGAGATTTGTACTAATTTTTTGAAAATATTTACAAGAATTTCCTTGCCACATTTGGGGGATTTTTTTTTAAAATCAAACTTTTAAGGTAAACTTTTAAGGAATTATTGGAATTTTCTTCCTGAAGGTTTTGCAAATTTTCTGAAATTTGGGGAATTTTTTTGCTGAATTTTTGGATTTTTTTTCAGACAAAGAAATAATATTTTTTGGTGCCCGTAAATGAGGACAGCAGGAGGGTTAAAGGTTGTCACCAATAAACTGGGAATATTTTCACTTCATCTCTCTTTTTTCTACCTGCTGAAATCCTAGAAGGGTTTAAGCAGATGTCAGGAGTGAACAGATGGAATGAGAGAATGGCAGAGGGAGGAGGGTGGCGGGATAGGGAGATCAAGGAGAAGAAACTGGAGAACTTATGTAATAACTACAGCTGCTTGTTGGTGCTGCTACACCTGTCTCTGCCAGAATTCCTTCATCCATTACTCCCTTTAATTTTTGAATAACAGAAATAGTGACATTTTCCATTTTTAAACCAGCTGGAGCAGTGAAATTAAAACCCAACCAACCCCGAAAACTTCCAGCGCAAACACACGGACAAACAGATACACGCACAGATGCACAAACACAGTAGACAGAAAAACAAACAGATGCTGGATCTCGATCTGTATTAGTATTAATTTATTCACTACCACAACGAAACACAAGGATAATGTGGGGAAGCGTCGAAAAGATTTCTACCATGTCAGTAGGGTTGTTAAGATCAGGTACTGTGCAGGATTCAGGGTTTTTACAGAGATTAGGGAAATAATGGCGCACTAGGAAAGACTACACATTCAAATGAAAGTGCATGGATGATGTGAAGTGAGAAAGGATGAAACCGGATGAAACGGTCAAACTGAAAGCATAAACGAGACGACAGGAACTAAAAGAGCGTGAAAGACAGATAGAGCTGACAGGGAGGGAGACAGGCTTACCATCTGTGTGTTGGTGGTCATAAGCTGAAGAGGAAGAAGAGGGAGAAGGAGGAGAAGAAGAAGAAGAAAGAGGAGCAAAATAAAGAGAGAGGAAGCAGAGAGAAGGAGGGGGAAGAAAAAGAGAAAAGAATCAGGACAAAGGGTAAAATGAATTTCAGGATGTCTCAACTTAAAAAACAGGACCAAAGGCAATCGAAAACAGTTGACATGATACAAAATTAACAATACAGAGAAAGATGCTATTGCGTTGTCGATATGAATGGAGATCCAATGTTGCTGACCTACGGCGGGGCCCAAGACAGAAACTTTACTGTTACAGATCCATAATAACAAAAAAACATGAGCACAAAGTCAACCCACTGCACTGAACTCCTCTCTAATGAGAATCCAATGGAGATGAACGAGTGTTTGTAAAGACAGCACTTACTTTAATGCTTTATCCTCTCTTTAATTCCCACAAAAAATAACTGTGTTGCTTCTACTCGATTAACTACACAGACGGAGGCTCACCTGGCCGTTGCTGGTGAATGTGGTGTTGTCAAAGAGGAAATAGGCACCAAAGAAGAAGATAACAGCGTCAAACACACCCAGACACGTCCAGTAGAGGAAGACAGGCCAGCGGAGGAGGGAGTTCTTCGCAATGTCCCTGAAAGAGAGACAGAGATGGGCAGAAACTTCACATTTTAGCATCATCAACACCACACTGGAAAACACTCTCAGTGAAGCACAAGACCTTCTGCATCGGGTAGAGCGAGAAACAAGACTGACTGGACTCTTCCTGAACCTAACCCAACCCTAACCCAACATCTGAGGAGACATTGCAGCACTAGATGGGTCTGAAATGGAAAAGGTTGATGATTTCCTGTATCTTGGAGGGTACACCAACACAGCACATGATACAGAAACAAAACTCTGAAAAGCCTGGGGAGCATTAAACTCTCTGGCAAAAGTATGGCTATCGCCTATTAAAACAACCAACATGAGAGTATTCAAGACGTGAGTGGAGTCCACCTTATTCTATGGATCTGATTCCTGGTCACTAACGAAGACCGCCTTAAAAAAGAATTGATGAGACTTCTACCAGAAGGCGATGGAAGGTACAAAACATCTCCTGGAAATCGCATCCCACCAACAAATGGCTATACGGTCCACATACACGCTGGTCAACTATCATTAGGCAACATAGACCAGCCCTGGATGGACATGTGGTGAGACACAACGAAGCAGCTGATCGTTGCTATGGAAACCTGATGCTGTCAAAAGGGTTGGCAGGCTGAGCACTACATTAAGGAAGGTTCTAGAAGAAGACACTGCAATGCTGGACAGGGGGAGATGGATGAAGAACTTCATTCATGTCACCGATACCATCGGATGCAACTGACTGACTGAACACCACACCAACGTCCAAACTAAACATTTGGGGATTTTCTTGGGACCTCACCTGTACAAGGAGGGCTCCCTCTTCAGCGTCTCCATGGTGACGTGCTGCTCAACCAGGCTGTACAGGAGGATGGGGAGGGACGTGAAGCTGATGTTGTACAGCGTCAGATACGCGGTGTCGTACAGCGGCTGTAGGAGTAACACAACACACACGGCATCAGAGCCTTTAAACAACTGCACTGATGTTTCGGGACGTTTTTTTGGAAGAACAAGTGGGAAAACCTGAAAACACATCGGACAGCCGTGTGTTTTTAGACATCCAACGCAAATAGAGCAACACAAACATGTATTTCTAGCTGTGTTTTTATTTGTCTAATGAATTCTTCTCTTATTTCTGTGCTGGTCTCAAGTGCTACATGTTCCACTATGCTCCCAAACTATATCTGTCAGGTATTTGGAGGCTCTGCAAGTATGTTTAACCTTCCTGTTGTCTTCATTTACGGGCACCAAAAAGTATTGTTTCCTTGTCTCAAAAAAATCCAAAAAATATGTAAAAAAATTCCCCAAATTTCTGAAAATTCGCAAAACCTTCAGGAAGAAAATTACAATAATTCCTTAAAAGTTTACCTTAAAAGTTTGATTTTTTTTAAAAAATTCCCTGAATTTGGCAAGAAAATTCTCATAAATATTTTCAAAAAATGAGTAAAAATCTTCCAAAAAAATCCTAAAAATATCTAAAGTGATTCCATACATATCAGTAAAACTTCTAATATATTCTTTAAGAACATTCACATAAAAATCAACCAAAATCCAGTGAATTTCACTAAGAAACATTTTTAACATTTCTTTTTTTCCACCAAAAAATGTTCAAAGATTTCCCAAAAATGTTGAAAATGTGGACATCAGAAGTTTCACTGTGAAAATATATTTTTTTTTCCACATTTTCAAACTTTAAAATGGGTCAGTTTTGACCCACAGGGCAACACGAGGGTTAATTGGGTTTATCAGAGTTTTTTTAGCTGTAAATGTCTGCTAGATGCTCTTAGAAACAAGATTGATGAAAGATGAGTCTTTGCACTAAAAACCTGAGCAAAGAGTTAAAAAGAAAAACCTCCACTGTGCTGAGGAGAAGAACAGATTCAGGTTATAATTCTTTGAAGTGTCTATGAACATTAATTACTACATGAAACTACTGTGAAAACAAACAGTCAGTGTACACATTGCATTACATGCTTGCATACTAACTCTGACACAGTGTAAAGTACTTACCTGCTGGGAAAACCCGCAGAAGAATTGATACAGGAACTGAGGAAAGATGAAGCATACATTCTGGAGAGGTTTAAGAGGGGAGAAAAAAAAACAAGTGGAGAAAGTGATAAGCTTGTGACAAGTACAAGTGAAGAGATTTGAAGAAATCTAAAAATGCTACTATCTACACATTTCTGTTTATGCAGAGATTGCGCGCTATAAGCTCAGTGAGTGGGCCGCACAGAGCTGGCCTGCCAAAAAAGAAAAAAAATGAATCAGTTGGCATGGCGCTGCTCGCTATGGAAGCCGCCCACGCTGATCATCGCGGCCATGAATCCGGGAGAATGTTGCACCGGGGATTCATGAATCCAGTAATCTGTCAGAGTAGCTGCAAAACCTGGGTCTTTGTAACTCAGTGTTTCACTGGGAATTACAATAATGCGATTAAAATGTGTGAGCCACGGGAATACGCCAGGCATTCGTCTAGTACCTTGTAGAAGAAGTACTGAACAAGCTCAGCAATTCGGATGTAGTAGTAGTGGCCGTGAACAAGTAGCATCTTCTTCAAGTGTTTAAACTTTGGGATGGCATAGTCGCTATTTCTTGCTGCCTGTCGGCCTTCTTTCCCCATGATGCCTGAGGAAAGAAAAGACAGCGTGATGTGTTTTAATACTCCTTTACAACTACCCAAAGTTTCACTGACATCAGTACAGATCTATCACAACTCTGTTTAAAAATCCAGCTGAAATACTTGATGGATATTTGAGCAATTTAGCCATTTAACCCTCCTGTTGTCCTCATTTACGGGCACCAGAAAATATTGTTTCCTTGTCTGAAAAAAATACAAAAATTCAGAAAAAAAATTCACCAAATTTCAGAAAATTTGCAAAACCTTCAGGAAGAAAATTCCAATAATTCATTAAAAGTTTAATTGTAAAAAAAATCCCCCAAATTTGGCAAGAAAACTCTTGTAAATATTTTTAAAAAAATGAGTAAAAATCTTCCAAAAAAAAATCATAAAAATATCTAAAGTGATTCCATATATATCAGTAAAACTCCTATTATTTTCTTTAAGAACATTCACATAAAAATCTACCAAAATCCAGCAAAATTTGCTGGATTTTGGTAGATTTTTTTGTGAATGTTCTCAAGAAACATTTTCAACATTTCTTTTTTTCCACCAAAAAATGTTCAAAGATTTCCCAAAAATGTTGAAAATGTGGACATCAGAAGTTTCACTATGAAAATATATATATTTTTTTTGTTCACATTTTCAAACTTTAAAACGGGCCAATTTTGACCCACAGGACGACACGAAGGTTAATATGGAAATAAAATGAACCTACCAATGCCCACGTGTGCTTCCAAGATCATACTGACATCATTAGCTCCATCACCGATGGCGAGGGTTATGGGGTGCTCCTTGGAAGCTTTTATTAGCTTCACAATCTGCACAAACAAAATCATCTCAATCAGTGCCACTGTGACATGCGGGAAGGTGTTTGGAGTATATTTAGAACAGGAGTGCAGTTCTGTCACCTGTGCTTTCTGCAGCGGCGCCATGCGGCAGCAGAGCACGGCGCTGCAGTTGCGACAGATCTCTAGAAAGATCTCTCTGTAGTTGCCGTGACCGGCGCTCTCCTGGTTGGGCTTTAACACTGCAGAAAGAGTCGCCCCGTCGATTATGAGACCGAAGTCGAGGCAGTCTACCGACAACCTGGAGAAACACACCACAGACCGATCAACAGGGACGTATTTCACAACCCACATGATCAGAATTCAAGTGCACACAGTATGCAGATATGTAGATGTGGGGATCCAGAGGTACAGATAAGCAGCTACATTATCTCATACCCAGAAATCGAGCGTTGTCTGAGAACAGTCCTGTTTAGTTCGAACAGAACATCGTGCAGACTCTGCTCCTCTGTTCGTTTCTTGGTCAGCTCCAGGATCTGGGTGCTGCGACGGAACAGCTTGCTGGCGTAGCAGGTCGCCGCCGCCGTCTCCATCTTGTCCCCTGTCAGGACCCAGACTTTCATCCCGGCCTTGTGCAGCGACTCGATGGTGTCTGCAGCTTTCTCCTGCAGCCTGTGCATCAATAAGTCGATAAGAGTTTCAGCCTCCGTTGGGGTAGGCTGAAGCATCCATCAAAGCTTCAATCAATCCATTACCAAGTGGTGATAACTTATCAATGCATGACCACCCCTGGTCCTCCCAGCAGCAGTTTATCTATTAGGAAATTAAACTGTCATGCAGTTGATCAATCAGTTATGGTCAATACTGAAGTCTACCTCATTGGAGCACTAAAAATCTTATATTAACCCTCCTGTTGTCCTCATTTATGGGCACCAGAAAATATTGTTTCATTGTCTGCAAAAAATACAAAAATTCGGCAAAAAAATTCCCCAAATTTCAGAAAATTTGCAAAACCTTCAGGAAGAAAACTCCAATAATTCATTAAAAGCTTCCCTTCAAAGTTTTATTTTAAAAACATCCCCCAAATTTGGCAAGAAAATTCTTGTAAATATTTTCAAAATATCAGTAAAACTTCTAATATCTTCTTTAAGAACATAGACATAAAAATCAACCAAAATCTAGTGAAATTTGCTGGATTTTGGTTGATTTTTATGTGAATGTTCTTAAGAATCCTTTTTAACATTTCTTTTTTTCACCAAAAAATGTTCAAAAATTTCCCAAAAATGTTGACAATGTGGACATCAGAAGTTTCACTGTGAAAATATATATTTTTTCCACATTTTCAATCTTTAAAACGGGTCAATTTTGACCCACAGGACGACACGAAAGTTAACACAAAGTGGAGAAAAATAAGCGAAAGTGACATAAAAAGGCCCTGCATCATTAACAGTAAGTCACCGGATCTTTTTTGCCCCGTGACTCATGACAACACTTTGAAGACAATACTTTGAAGGCAGCTTAAGGATTCATTAATCTTCCCTTCTGTCCCCCTGCAGTTGCACCATTTCTAAATCTTCCCCCTCCCCTCGCTCTCTCTTGCTCTACATCCACCAACCTGTCCTCCACCGCTGTGGCGCCTAAAAGGACAAAATCCCTCTCGATGATGTCATAGGCCTGCGCCAGCCTCTGCTCCCTGTCCTGCAGGGCCAGCTTGGCTTCCGTCAGGTGATGACACGCTTCTGCATATTCGGACTCCGACAACCTTCGATAGGCGACGCACAGAGTCCGCAGCCCCTCCTGGAGACACGGTGAAGACAGAGTGAGGTTCATGCTGTGATCTATGACTTCATATGCAGCCATTATAGGTCTGTTACCAGCACTGCAGCATGAGTTTTAGAAGGACAACACCACACTGCAAAAACTCCAAATCTTACCAAGTCTATTTGTCTGATTTTTAGTCAGAATGTCTCATCCCACTTGATTTAAGATAAATTCACTTAACAAGAGACATTTCAGCAGATGGAGGGACTTGTTTTAAGACAATGCATCTGAAATATCTTGTTAAGTCAATCAATCTTGAAATTATCTTGTTTTGAGTTGAATTTTACAAGAAACAAGGTTAATTTTACGTTTCGTACATTTTTCCAACTGAGGTGTTATTTGTAGAAGTTACACAATCTGGATTTAAGAAATAAACTTCACTTGATTCAAGTCAATGCGTTTTATTGGAAAATAACTATTAGTTCATATTGTCAAGTTTGCTAATGCGTTGCTGCAAATTCTAAAATAAATAGTTGATTTCAATACTAGACTTGTTTACATGGTGTAGAGTTATTTATAAATGAGGGAGGAAGAACCATGGTCATATTTACAACTAATGTATTTTCAACCAACTGTATGCAGACAGATATCTGAAAATGCTTAAATCACACTTTTTAATCTTGTTTCAAGGACAAGCTGGTCTTAAATCTAGAGTCATGTCTCTGTTATACAACCTAAAATAAGTAAAATACATCCTAAATTTTATACTCAACATGAATGTTTAAAACGCAAATGTTTACTTATGAGTTAAAAACAGCTGCTTGGCTAAAACACAACAAATGCTGTCAAAACACGACTAAATATTAGGATTTCTAGTTAACTGTGAGAAGACATATCTGAAAATGCTTCAATTAATCTTTGTAATCTTATTTCAAGTACTACATGGTCTTAAATCTAGAGAAGTGCCACAATAATACGACTCAAAACAAGGTTAATACATCTCAGATTAGCAGGTTATATGAAAGCAAAAATCTGTTTTTGAGTGAAAAACTACTATTTTTTTTTTAAGACACCTAAGCTTGACAATCCTGGTAAAACAGAGCTTAAAATAAGTTTTCCCAGCTAATTTTAAGATCTCAATATTGTAAATATCACATCCTATTTCAAGAAATCTTACCAAGACATTTTTCACTTGTTCTATTGGCAGATTTTTCACTTATTTCAAGGTAAAAGTTCCTTGAAAAAAATTTCTTTTCTTGTTTTGAGAGGAGCATTTTTTCCAGTGCAGTACTTTAGGGCAGTGCAACAAGCTCACAACACTCACATATTACCACATTATTAAATTACGGTGGACATGCTAACAAAAATTTTTTAACACAACCAGCAGACACAGAGAGCATTAGTATTCATATGTAGTTGCACTTGTATAAACCGGATCGATGTAGGGTCAATATTCACTCTCTGGTTTGGTCTCTGGTACTCTTGAGGAAATATCTGGCTCTTTAACCACTGCATGCTCCAATATCTTCACCAAGTAGTTACTAACTTTGACTGCACGTAGGTTTGGTGCAGGGTGGGTTGCATATAGTGGGTGATTAATATACTTTTTCTGCTGAAATAGTGGCCTGCCACAGCTGGAAACTAAGTGGATTAGGGCATAAGAAAGTAAAGTAGTGAGTTGTAAAACCAAAACAATTAGCTGAAAGACACTAAAACTCCTCATGGAGCTGAGGTGAACTGCAGATTTGCATTATAAGTCTTTGTTTAAATATGCTATCCTCTTCACATGGCACAAAAGTATTTTTTTCATTTGTGACGACCCTCCATCTCAACACCAGGTGTGCCTAATTAGGAGCTGAGTGTTGCCACCTGACTGAGCCACACCTGCAATCAGTGGCTCAGCTGCATTGAACTGCTCTCCTCTCCAGTCTAGACGGGTCGCTGACAGGAGCTGGTGTCTGTGGAGCTCCAGCCTCATGTGTGGGTTTTGTTCTTTTGGGCCTTGATGGTGGCGAGGACTTTTTGTTTGATGGGCAAATAAAACCTTTGTTTTGCACTGTACAGTGGTTGTCTCCGCATTTCTTGTTACAACTGTGGTGCCGAGTTGTAACACATTGCAAATAAAAAATAAATAATGACTTTCTTAACGCCACTGATGGAATCATTTCTCAATGTTTTGCTAAATTCAGGAGAATTTAGTTCAATGAGCTTCTTTTTTGAACCTTGTATTTCTGTAACTTTGGTAGCTAAGGATGCATTACTGTCCTAATGCTATGAAATATATCACTGAATTACATTTATGCCAAATCTGGCCTAATGCCATACAGCATTAAACCCATTATACATCTGCGTTGGTCAAACTGTCCACTTACTACAGCATTCTGTTCCACCCGGGCTTTTACTTGTTCCACCTTTCCAGACACCACCCGTGGAAAAATGGAGGAGTCTGCCCCCTTACAGAACAGCAGGTAGTCTCCTGAAAGCCCACAAAGAAGCAGACACATTTAAGCAACATGCAACCATCTGATTGTGGATTTAATAAACGTATTAACGTCACATTTTGAGTGTGATGAACGTCGTACCTGAGCTTGACTTGACTATGACACTCATTCTCCTCCTGACAGAGTCAAAGTTCAGGACATGGAGCAGCTCAAACCTGCAGGGAAGCATTAGCAAAAAAACAACAACAACAACAAAATATCTATTAATCTTTCATTGTTTTATCCGGAGTCTTGTATGGAGTAGTGAGAGTGCCACATTACAAAAACAAATCCATAGAAGAATAAGCATATAAAAGTGGAAATATAAAGACAAATAAATAAAATAAAAACTACACAATGTCTGAAATATAAAAGGATTAGGAAGACGTGTTTTTCCTTTGCATTTAAAGTGACATTACAACATTATAATTCTTTTCTTTTATGGATTCATTTTTTGAGTAATATTGCTTTATTTTGTCACATTACTTATTTTTTATTAATTGTTTTTGTTATTTTTTGTACTATTTTATTCATTTGTCTTTATATTTCTACTTTTATTAGCCTTTTCTTTAACCCTCCTGTTGTCTTCATTTACAGATGTCAAAAAATATTGTTTCATTGTCTGAAAAAAAATCCAAAAATTCAGCAAAAAAACTCCCCAGATTTCTGAAAGTTTGCAAAACCTTCAGGAAGAAAATTCCAATAATTCCTTAAAAATTTCCCTTAAAAGATTTACATTAAAAAAAAATCCCCCAAATTTGGCAAGAAAATTCTGGTACATATTTTCAAAAAAATCGTAAAAAATCTTCCAAGAAATCCTAAATATATCTAAAGTGATTCCATATATATCAGTAAAAATTCTAATATTTTCTTTAAGAACATTCACAAAAAAAATCAACCAAAATCCAGTGAAATTTGCTGGATTTTGTTAGATTTTTATGTGAATGTTCTTACGAAACATCTTAAGCATTTCTTTTTTTCCACCAAAAAATGTTCAAAAATTTCCCAAAAATGTTGAAAATGTGGACATCAGAAGTTTCACTGTGAAAATATATTTTTTTCTCCACATTTTCAAACTTTAAAACAGGTCAATTTTGACCCACAGGACGACACCAGGGTTACATGACACTCATCATTTCTCTGCATCTGCTTGTTCTATTTAATGGTCTACTTTCTCTCATTTCTAAGACAAAACACTCACATCAAGTACCTTGCACAGTGTCATTACATCTGCTTCTGACTGAATGTCTCCTTTTATATTCTAACAAAAGTAGATGATCTTTGAACTTCCTAATGGGTAAGCTAACTATGATACTGATAGAGATTTGAGGCCTGAATTAAGTACACTTTTACTGGTCTGGTAATCTGTGTAGAAGGCCAAAACAATGTAGATTCCTTGTAAAGGGCAAAAACAGCAAGTGTAGTTCTATTCTACACCATTCTCCCTTCACATTGCCTCCAAAGTCTGAACAACTGCTGGATGCCCCCTCCTCCCCTCTCCACTGCTTCCTTAAAATAGCTCCCTATTGACAGGCCACTGCAGAGAGTGATGGAGAGGGAGGGAGGGCGGCTACATGAACACATCCTGCGGATCAAAACATTAGACACTTTCCACAAAAACCACTCTCTGATGGAATCTCTTCCCGAGCGTTTTGATCCGAGTGTGCAGTTTCTAAAAACAACCCCTCTGCCCACTCTGTTGTGCTTGTAGTTGTTTCGTAGCCTCCACTGAGCATGAAACACAACCCCAGAGCTGTTTGCCTTCCAGACAGCTGATGTATGACCGTACCTCCATCAGCTGAATTACTCCCACAGTTTGCGGTGGAACCACAGCAGACTAACCTTTCGATCTCGTCGTCTTTGTTCAGGATCTCCATGTAGTTGTCTCTCAGTCTCAGGTAGGTGTAACCCAGCCTGGCAACAAGAGCGAAGGGAAAAGGATTCATTAGAAGTTTATTACCACTATTACTCACTTGTGTCACACTTGGAGAGTTTGTTCTGACGCATTTAGCGCAACCGGAGCCCACATGTACGCAGTGGACAGTACTACCCTTCTGTGAAAGCAATATATGAGAGCAGCCTCCTGTGATGGTGCATGTTTGGCTGCACACGTAGTGTAGTTGTAGTGGAAATAGCACTGAGTTAACCCTCCTGTTGTCTTCATTTATGGGCACCAAAATATATTGTTTCCTCATCTGAAAAAATTCTGCTAAAAAGTTCCACAAATTTCTGAAAATTTGCAAAACCTTCCGGAAGCAAGGAAATTCCAATTATTCCTTAAAAGTTTCCCTTAAAAGTTTGATTTTTTTAAAAAAAAATCCCCCAAATTTGATAAGAAAAATGAGTAAAAATCTTCCAAAAAAATCCTAAAAATATCTAAAGTGATTCCATATATATCAGTAAAACTTCTAATATTTTCTTTAAGAACATTCAAATAAAAATCAACCAAAATCCAGCGAAATTTGCTGGATTTTGGTTTATTTTTATGTGAATGTTCTTAAGAAACATTTTTAACATTTCTTTTTTTCCACCAAAAAATGTTCAAAGATTTCCCAAAAATGTTGAAAATGTGGACATCAGAAGTTTCACTGTGAAAATAGATTATTTTTCCCACATTTTCAAACTTTAATACGGGTCAATTTTGACCCGCAGGACGACACGAGGGTTAAAGGTCCAGCTGGCTGGGAATTAAACCAAAGATTCACTACTGATGGCTTTGGCGTCTTTGTGTTGCACTCCCTAACCATCTCCTCAAAGGAAATCAAGTCACTTATAGTTGGATATCAAAGTGTCATTGACTCACTGAGTCACCCAGCTGACTTCAGTCTGACCAGACTGACAGCGAACATCTTGAAAACCAGCAAAAAGTCCTTGAAAAGGTTTTGGCTGTTGTGTGTGACTCAGACAGTAACGGACTGCACAGTATTTCCAACCAAATATTAAATCTGACATTGATGAAGTTTAATTGAACCACATCTACTAAAAAATGGGAGACTATAAATATAAAGAGCTGCAATTCTTACACGGTGAATCACGCTGACACAGAAAGTCAGAACTTCTTGCTTTTCAAATTCAATACGTGAATGGACAGAATTAATGCAACAAAAAGAGCCGCCACTTCACTACTTAGGCTAATAATGTGATTCTGCTGATGTGATTTAGCGCCTTTTACCTTTTCATTCCCTCGACCAAAGCCACCTCATCCGGCGAGGAGGAGATGTAGAAGGAGGTGGGCCTGCCCTGATGGATGCCTCTCTTGATGCCGTCCACAGTCTCCTCCTCCTTCACCTGCACCGTGTGGCACAGACACAGCGCCCGGAAAAACAGATCCTCGTGTTCCTGCAGACACAAATAAACACACAGCCAATCACTTGAAAACGTTTTAGCTTCATCCAGGAGACAGAATCAAGGGTACATCATTGAAACACAAGTAAAGAACTACTCCCACTGCAAAAACTCCAAATCTTACCAAGTCTATTTGTCTGATTTTTAGTCAGAATGTCTCATCCCACTTGATTTAAGATAAATTCACTTAACAAGAGACATTTCAGCAGATGGAGGGACTTGTTTTAAGACAATGCATCTTAAATATCTTGTTAAGTCAAACAATCTTGAAATGATCTTGTTTTGAGTTGAATTTTACCAGAAACACGGTTCATTTTCTTTTTCATACATTTTTCCAGCTGAGGTGTTATTTGTAGAAGTTACACAATCTGGATTTAAGAAATAAACTTCACTTGATTCAAGTAAATGCGTTTTATTGTCAAGTTTGCTAATGCGTTGCTGCAAATTCTAAAATAAATAGTTGATTTCAATACTAGACTGTTTACATGGTGTAGAGTTATTTATAAATGAGGGAGGAAGAACCATGGTCATATTTACAACTAATGTATTTTCAACCAACTGTATGCAGACAGATATCTGAAAATGCTTAAATCACACTTTTTAATCTTGTTTCAAGGACAAGCTGGTCTTAAATCTGGAGTCATGTCTCTGTTATACAACCAAAAATAAGTAAAATACATCCTAAATTTTATACTCAACATGAATGTTTAAAACGCAAATGTTTACTTATGAGTTAAAAACAGCTGCTTGGCTAAAACACAACAAATGCTGTCAAAACACGAGTAAATATTAGGATTTCTCTCTAACTGTGAAAAGACAAATCTGAAAATGCTTCAATTAATCTTTGTAATCTTATTTCAAGTACTACATGGTCTTAAATCTAGAGAAGTATCACTATAATACAACTCAAAATAAGTTTAATACATCTCAGATTAGGAGGTTATATGAAAGCAAAAATCTGTTTTTGAGTGGAAAACTACTATTTTTTTTAAGCATATCTGGCTTATTTTAAGACGCCTAAGCTTGACAATCCTGGTAAAATATAGCTTAAAATAAGTTTTCCAGCTAATTTTAAGATCTCAATATTCTAAATATCGTATCTTATTTCAAGAAATCTGACCAAGACATTTTTCACTTGTTCTATTGGCAGATTTTTTCACTTATTTCAAGGTAAAAGTTCCTTGAAATAAGGTATCTTTTCTTGTTTTGAGAGGAGCATTTTTTCCAGTGCCTCGCCACTTTTTGAAACATGACTGATTCTGTTCGGTCACTGCTGCGGTGTTTTCATACTACATTTCCCTGAAAACATAGCAATAAAGCAGGACATCCTTTCTGCACATTTAAGCTCGGGCTCCTCTCTCTAGTCAT
The DNA here is from genome assembly GCF_022539595.1 of Amphiprion ocellaris. NCBI lineage: Eukaryota > Metazoa > Chordata > Actinopteri > Pomacentridae > Amphiprion > Amphiprion ocellaris. The sequence continues at coordinate 1,306,477 of NC_072776.1, read as the reverse complement.
CTGTGGTGACTACCGCTGCTCCTGCTGACTGCACAATTTTTCTTTTATTAAATCTAAACTAATCTTTGTTGCCGTTGCCATAAATGCAAGGCTCATCACTTTTCTGTGTACCAGAGGACTTTTTTCCCCCTGTAAGACAAAGCAAACACTTGGGCTTTGCAAAGAAAATGATAAAGTTTTCATGAAGTGGATATAGGCTGTATAAGTACTGTGTGCATCAGCAACTAAAACGAGAAAAAACTGAAATTTATTCATATCAACGCATCAAAGAATATTACTTTAACATTCATTCTGCCTAAAAATATGCCTAATTTGTCAGCTAAAATATGCTTTTTTACTCTTGTCTCCTATTTGGTCGTAGCGTTAGCGATGCCAGGCTTCTACTCAGGCTGTTTATTTTGCAAAACACAAACACTTACCCTCCTGTATCCTCCAGGTGAGGAATCAATCATGTCTATGCTGGAGGCAGCGCTGAGGATTTGGCCGTTGCAGATTGCATGTGGGATGTAGACGTTCCCATCCACGCAGCATTCGATAAACTCCATGTTGTTCTCCGTCAGCGTGCCGGTCTTATCAGTAAACACATACTCCACCTGGGAGGGAGGAAAAAGGAAGAGCACAGTGAGGAAACGTCTAGTTTCTAACCGCGTAACGTATGCAAACGCCTGCGTGCTCGTGTACCTGTCCCAGCTCTTCGTTCAGGTCGGAGGTGTTCACCTGAGCGCCCTCTCCCAGCTCCTCGTCAAACATCTCCTCATCCCAGGTGATGAAATAGGAGCCGAGAAATTTCTGCATCTCCACCGTTACGTACATAGACACTGGGATGATGTAATTAAACAAGACCATGAAGGCCAGGAAGTCTGTGAATGCTCGGATCACCTGATACGGGAAGAAAGACACACAACAGCTATGAAGTTTTTAGAGAAATTATACTTGGTGTCCAGGTTTAGTTTGTGACATGAAGGAGAAGGAACGGACCACATGTCGCTGACGTTCGTTCTCGGTCCTGTGGTTGTACCAGGGTTCGTCTCGGTCAGGAGACCACTGCCAGGCGTATTTCAGAACAGTGTTGATGACCGCTTTACTGATCAGGATGCACAGATAGACAATCAGAAAGGCGTTCATGGACCTGCAGAGGGAAGGTAAGAAGCGGTCGGGGTGAGGATATTAACCAATCCCCGAAAGAGCTCTGAATCATGCAGTGAGAGGGAATCGGGACGTTAATCATACTTTTCTACAGCAGAGCGCTTCTGAGATTTAGACTGGTAATTTAGTGCCATCTTGGTCTCCATGCCAGTGTAGACTGCAACAGCTGAGAGGAGAGAATACACTGAGTTACAAAGAGAAAAAACTGCTGTTAACCATGACAACATTTAAGAGAATCCACATGATATTACCATAAATATGCTGTGTGTTCTTCAGTGTGGCTCCTCTAAGAAGCAAGTTTTCAGCCCCAAGTGGTCTGCAAGAATAAAACACATGAAGGAATTCACAAATTAGCACAGAAGGCCTCCAAGAACACTGAAGAAAAAAGGCTGCCTTTTTCAATCAAACCTACAGCCAAAAACTAAACAAGAAAGTCTTAACCCTCATGTTGTCCTGCGGGTCAAAACTGACCCGTTTTAAAATTGGAAAATGTGGAAAAAATACATTTTCACAGAGAAACTTCTGATGTCCACATTTTCAACATTTTGGGGAAATCTTTGAACATTTTTTGGTGGAAAAATAGAAATGTTAAAAATATTTTCTTTAAGAACATTCACAAAAAAAAATCAACCAAAATCCAGCAAAATTCACTGGATTTTGGTTGATTTTTATGTGAATGTTCTTAAAGAAAATATTAGAAGTTTTACTGATATATATGGAATCACTTTAGATATTTTTAGGATTTTTTTGGAAGATTTTTATTCATTTTTTGAAAATATTTACAAGAATTTTCTTGCCAAATTTGGGGGATTTTTTTTAAAATAAAACTTTTAAGGGAAACTTTTAAGAAATTATTGGAATTTTCTTCCTGAAGGTTTTGCAAATTTTCAGAAATGAGGGGAATTTTTTTGCAGACTTTTTGGATTTTTTTCAGACAAGGAAACAGTATTTTTTGGTGGCTGTAGATGAGGACAACAGGAGGGTTAAGAAAGTATCCACAACAACAAAAAAAACACACCCACCTCGCTACAGGCTCCTCTTTGTCCTTGTAAATGTTGATGCGTCCCACAAATCTACAAAAAGTCACAGCACAATCAAATGAAGACGTGCTCAGCAGTAAGGTCAGATCTTCTAACAGGTGCATCAGTGAGCAGGCGTCAGACTCACTTGTAGAGGTCGGGCTGTGGTTGTTCACATTCAATAGTGGCATGTAGTGAATCCACCTCCTGCTCTGTTCTAAAGGCCATGGTATCTGGTACAGCATAATAGGTCTGAGACGGAAAGGTGAAGAAGAAGACAACAGAGGGAAATGTCACCCACAGCCACTAATGAGAACAGGGTTCATTTGAGCCTCAGCAGGTTTTCTAAATGACCGGGAGGAATCGGGAAGGTGGGAGATGAGCTGTTCCTCCCTGGGTCAGCGGAGGGCGGCGTGAAGGGAGGGCGAGCACATCAGGGGTTTACCCCCGAGGACACGTATCAGTGGGATGGACTGAACTCAATGCTACGCTGTGGCCGATAGATGTGTGTGTGTGTGTGTGTGCTTGTGTGTGTGTGTGCTCGGCCATGCATAAGGTCGTGTGAGTGACATCGATGAACATCGGGGAAAAATCATCACTATGCATTTGTGAGTGTGTGTGTGTGTATTTGTTGATTAAAAAGTGCAGGGCTGCAACTAATGACTACTTTGATTATTTAATAAATCTGCTTATTACTTTTTTCTTGATTAAGTGTTGTTAGAAGACGTCATAAATCTATTACAGCCCTCTTAATCCCAAAGTTACCTTTTTAAGTTGTTTGTTTACTTCTCATCAGTCACTCAGATCTTCTGAACAAAAGTTTTTGACGGTACCAAAAACTCGCTACAAAACTAGAGGTGATCTGGCATTCCAGTCTGTTGCTCCTCGTTTGTAGAATGCTTTACCGTGGTTCTTGCGTCCGGCTCATTCAGTCGACTCTTTGAAAAGTCAGCTGAAAACACTACTGTTTAGACGAGCTTTTGGTTGACTGAATGGTCGGTGACTGTATTTTAGTATCATGTTGTCATGTGTATTTATGTGTTGTTTTACATTATTGTCATTTTGCATTTTATTGTGAAGCACTTTGTGAATCTTTACTGTGAAAAGTGTTATAGAAATAAAGTTTACTTACTTACTTACTTGTTTAGTCTGACCAACAGTCTGAAATCTAAATATATTTGGGTACCTATCATATTTAATAAAGAAAAGCATCAAATGTTCAGATTTGAGTGGCAAAAACTAGGAGACATTTCATATTTTTGCTGAGAAAATGACCCAAATGTCAAAACAGTGACTCTGTGAAACAAATCAATCTGCCTTTTTAATTATTATCTGTAACCACATTTAAAACCAATTTAAGATGGTAAAAATAATGGTACAATAACTAATTAATAGGACTCAGACTCTAAAAATGCAAGATTTTAGAAACGACACTGAAATAAGTAACTCTAAAAGCAAAACTCAATTATGTATTTATTTGAGAAGATGACAAAAAAACCTCCACATTTCTTCCCTCACCTTGCTTTATATTTTCATGATATATATTCTTTACTAACCACAGACATATGAAGATTGCCATTCCATGTATATATATATATAATATCTGCAATCTAGCGCCTGGAAACAGTCATGTCATTTTCCTTTCTATTGTTGTTGATGTTAAAAGATTTTTCTGATAAATTTTCAGTAAAAACAACAAACAAAAAACAACAGCCAGTAATACTATAATAGTATTACATAAGCAGCATTGTTCTGTGTGAGTAGGCAGGCATTGTGTGATTTCAAAGGGCTTCTATTTGTGGTGTTTTAGTGCTGGTGAAGGCCTTAAAGAGGTATGTAAATCGAGGCCTTTTTTGTGATCAAATGTGATATTTTTGAAAGGAAAACCAGTCCTGGCACCTTGTGACTGGACTCCCCGTCCAGGCTGGCGGTGGTGACGTAGCAGGTCCCGTCATGGCGGCTGGAGGACAGAAGGATGAGGTCGCAGGGGAACGTCTCGTCCTCCCTCACCACCACGATGTCCCCCACCTGACAGGAGGACAGACACACCCCACAGCGGCTTTCACATCAATAATCAATGAGAAGTTTGCACACAGAGAGTAAAAGACAAACAGGCAGACCTGCGGGTAATCATCTGCTCATCCTTTACTATTCCTTTTATTTTCTTTTTTTTCCAAAGGATTGGGAAGTTGCATAACGGATTATGCGAGCAGAGCAGCTTAAACTCTGATAAATCCCATCTCCACGGTGACCATACACATGACACACGCTCTCTGATTTTGCACGATTAATGTATTCATCATTATTCCTGCTCCCGATTCACACAGTAATCCTCTGTGTTTGATCTGCGGTGGTGAGAAACCTTGGTGCAAGAAGCACCAGAAGAAAGAGAGGCAGACGGAAAGGACAGTGACAGACAAAACTAGACAGAAAACGACACATTAAGAGTATTTTTACGCAGCTGGATTCAAGAAAGTGTTTCTCATCCGGTGAAATTTGAGGGAAGCTACTCGTGCTCTGCATCCTTTAAGGTTTGGCAGTTTTACTGAAGCTATATTACAAGCTGACCCTTCAACATCCCACACAGTCTCTGCACTCTCGACAAGAAGAGCAAACGCAGCAGAAATGACATGTACCGCCGCCCATTACATACCTGCCAACACAACGGGGAAACAAGACTGAAATACACCATACTGTATCTATAGATCTACACAGGAGGTGATGAGCTAGACACTCAAATTATGCACTGTTTTCATTCACGCCTGAGTGATACAGCAGATTTCTGCTGAGCAGTGTGCCAGCTAAGCGATGCTGCTTCGTGTTTTTCCACACAAATCTTGACATTCACCCCGACATCTGCTACCGGGACTGTAAATAAGACAAAATAAAATGAGTGAGTGTCTCATTTCCTCTACTATATCACCTACTGTATCATCTTGGAAATTAACACTGTTGAAGTTGTTTATTTTTTTATAGTAGAATCATTTATGGAAAACAACAGTGACTGTGGACTGATCAATATTGTGATGCACATAACAGCTTTGTTTATATTTTCACCGGAGTTCCACCTTATGACGAAAATCGACTCACGTCACACCGTAGGAGCAGAACTCTGATGTAAGTCGAGGACCCTCTGTACAGTATGACTGATTGCATTATGTGTTTTAGATTTTTACAGGATATATTTAGGAAATCGATTAAATGAACATAGACTACAGGCTACAAATCCTTCTCTGGGTAAATTCTCTGTCATCCAGATCATTGGAATTTTTCAGTAGAAGACAACTGGACTTCTCTTTGGTTCTTAAAGAAGTTTCACATCATCCAAGCGGCTTCTTCAGTTCTGAGTGATGAACTCCCTCATACGCTACTGTTCAAAAGTTTGGGGTCATCCAGACAATTCCATGTTTTCCATGAAAACTCCCACTTTTATCCATGTGCTAACAAAACTGCACAAGGGTTTTCTAATCATCAATGAGCCTTTCAACACCATTAGCTAACACAATGTAGCATTAGAACACAGGAGTGATGGTTGCTGGAAATGTTCCTCTGTACCCCTATGGAGATATTCCATTAAAAATCAGCCATTTCCAGCTACAGTAGTCATTTACCACATTAACAATGTCTACACTGGATTTATCATTCATTTCATGTTATCTTCATTGAACGAAACTGCTATTCTTTCAAAAACAAGGGCATTTCTAAGTGACCCCTGACTTTTGAACGGTAGTGTATATTTACTGACAATCCCTATTCACATGGCAAACAGCCCAATAGTAGCTCAAAAAGCACATACGTTGATGTGAATGGTTGTGAAACTGCTTGATCAGGGATGACTCAAGACAGCATTGTAAGTACCTGATAAGTGGTGTCACAGACCCTTCATTCTTGCAAAAGAAGTGTGGTGATTCTACTGTATTATTTTTTCTTTTGGCAACAAACCCCATAAGAACAGATGTTAAGTATTAGCTGGAGTACGATACACTGTTAACTCTTAACAAAAAACTATTTAAGACATGCTCCTTCATCGCAAAAAATGGGTGCAAATTGTGGTTTCTTTCGAGTCTGTCCCATCTGCATTACCCCGTTGTCTAAATTTTACCTACAGTTTCAACAAATGCAAAATTTACTATACTTAATGTCCGAGTAGTCATGAGTAATGTCCGATAAATTTGCTTGACTTGGCAACACCTCAGACAACAAAGTGTATTTTTAAAATACAGCTTCCAGAGTTGGGTCATAAATAACACGTAAACTCAACGCTGGGAAGAAAAAGCACCCTGAGCAGCTCATCTGCCAAAAAACAAAAAGCAGAACCAGAGCAACTTGTGTATCAGATTTCAGTCGCCCCAAACAAAACGCAGACTGAGAGGATTCCTCAGGGGGACGTTTTAATGAAGAAGACTTAAGAGGGCAATCAGCAGTTTCACCATCATCAGTTGTCGGCGTTACATGAGGTCCTGAGTGCCAGTTTGAAGTGGACATCAGACAAACAGACTCGGGCCAGAAACAATAAAAACGAGCAGAAAAAAAGAGGATCAGTGCCGGGTTTTAGGTGATAAAAATCATCTTCAGAAAGCCCAATGAGCCACGCTACCAAACTGTGATCCACAGTTGCATCAGAGCGACATAAGAGAGCATCAAAGGATGACGACAGGAGCATCTTCACTCATGAAATACATCGATCCTGCTCATCCTCTGAGGGACTCTTGTGTGTTACACCAGGGGACGGTCTACTACAGTTTCAGGGCAATTAATTGGTGGGAAGAAGGAGAGAGAGTGCAAAGAGAGGAAGGAAAGAAAGTTAGAGAGGACTGCAGAGAGGAAGAGGAAGGAGGGAGCGAGAGAGAGCGACAGTTCCAGAAAAAGCCAGCTATGCAGCACTACAGCAGTGTTGCTTTGTGGCCTCAGGTGCTACACTGCATCTAATGAGGCCATTCTTACCCGTAGCTTGTGACTCTGTGTCCTCACCACCTTCCCCTGCTGCACCACGTCCACCGGACACTCGTTTATAGAGCAGTCAGCTTTGTGTCTGAGCCAGTCCTCGTAGCCCTGAGAGAGATGCAGCGAGGAGGGTTTGCAGCGAGAGAGAAATAGAAAACAAGATCGTAAGGGGCAAGCAGGAGGAGAAAGTAAATGTGTTTGTTGGCAGCGGGGAAACGGAGAATATAGATCATTGTGCAGAGAGAAATTGGGGCCAGAGCGTAGCATGAGATCAAGACAGAGCGGGGGAGAGGTGAAAGTCATACTCTGTAATTAATTAGCATTGTGCTCCCTGAGCTTAGTGACCTGTTTCCTGGATTTCTAGCCAACTTGTCATGTTTTAGATTTATGTCCCGGTAAAGCTCAGGCTTCCTTAGCCAGAATCGCTCCATCTATCACTGATAGTACCCCATCCCTCAGTACAGGGGGGGACACAGTAGAGAGGATGCATCTCCCAGGGGCATGGGATCCTCAGCTAGAGTGATTAACAGAGGAGACCATTCATTATCATATTTCTCACATCACCAGACATATTCAATGGCATGTCCTTTCGCTGGGAGAGGAATGTGTATTTACAGATAATAGAGCGGCCGACTGGTAGAGAGTGTGTGTTGAGGCCTGGAAGTTGGTGTGCAGAGGAGGATCGTTGTGGGCAATATTTCCCGGAAGCGCGTTTGTGTGCGTCCTACCTGTTTTATGGCGGTGACAGTGATAACAAAGAAGAGGGGCAGGCCACTGGTGACTGGGCTGGTGGGGGTGTCGATGATAAGCTGTAAAGGAAGAGGAGCAGTGGGAGGAAGATGGAGAGTAAGAGCAGGGGGAGGGAGAAGAGGGGACAAAAGCAAATAAAGGAGAAGGGGGGAGAGGGAATAATGCAATGCTGAGTTTGGAAGTACAGCAGGGAAAAAAATAAAGCACCAGACTTGCAAAAATGTAAGCATCCTCATATTGAAATCTTCTTCTACTGCAGCAAAACTCCATTCTGGGTTAGTTAAAATCAACAGATGTGATTTGTTGTTATGGTTACACATGCCTACATTTTTAACCCTCCTGCTGTCTTCATTTACAGGCACCAAAAAATATTGTTTCCTTGTCTGAAAAAAATCCAAATATTCAGAAAAAAATTTCCCCTAATTTCTGAAAATTTGCAAAACCTTCAGGAAGAAAATTCCAGTAATTCCTTAAAAGTTTTCCTTAAAAGTTAGATTTTTTTTTAAAAAATCCCCAAATTTGACAAGAAAATTCTTGTAAATATTTTTTAAAAATGAGTAAAAATCTTCTAAAAAGAATCCTAAAAATATCTAAAGTGATTCCATATACATCAGTAAAACTTCTATTATTTTCTTTAAGAACATTTACATAAAAATCAGCCAGAATCCTGTGAAATTTGCTGGATTTTGGTTGTTTTTTTTTGTGAATGTTCTTAAGAAACATTTTTAACATTTCTTTTTCCCACCAAAAAATATTCAAAGATTTCCCAAAAATGTTGAAAATGTGGACATCAGAAGTTTTACTGGGAATTTTTAATTTTTTTTATTTCACATTTTCAAACTTTAAAACGGGTCAATTTTGACCTGCAGGATGACATGAGGGTTAAAAGTTGCAAATGCAGAGAGTAGCATAGCAAAGACATAGCTTTTAGGTGACAAAAGAGTTCAAACACGGGTGCCGAGCTCCATTTGTCCCATTAAGAAGGTGCAGTATTTCACATGCTACTGATAAAACCTGCAGCAAACAAAGAGCCAAGCTGTTGCTGTGCTGCATTCTGGTCTATTGAAGCAGCTGCCGGTGAAGAAATGAACAGAAAAGAATGCAGCTTCTCCAAGTTTGTCCTTGCATGATTATTCAACGTTTGGCGCAATACAGCGTCTCATGGAAAACAAGAGTCAAGCGTCTGAGCAGTCATGACACTGATTATTCTACGATGGTATCTTGTGTTGGTAACTCTCATCCAGGTTGATTTACTGCTTGAATTTTGAAATAAGAAAACAATGAGGTGAATTTCTGGGTGCAATATACTAAAAGTAAGAGCTGATATACTTATGGCAAATGCTATTAAAATGAACTACATAATGATGAAGGTTCTGGTAGTCTCTGATATTTTGAGTTATTTTGTGTGTGTCTGTGGAGGACACACACATACACACAGCTGGAAGATCATAAAGTAAAACCTGCATTGTTGGTGTGAAGATACATGCTTTATAGAAAATGATGTGTGGAGTATTCAAAACATGATGGTGTAAACTTAAAGCAATATAACATTTAAAAGAGGGGCATCAGAGACATAACAGCACATTAAGGTATAATATGCTTGGAATCTGTCACAAAATGATAACCTAACAAGAGTACTGGAGACTGATGCAAACGTTTGAACATTTCTGGGGATGTTCTCTGTAAAGCACGCCGTAATGATAACCTAATGTCTTCTGTAAAGTGAGATCTTTTTTAGAAAAGTATAATGTTGTCAAAGCTGTCACTCCAATCATACACCCTATAGGTGTAGAAAAATGACCAACTCTCACAGCATAAAGACGAAGCACAGCTCAGTATCTCTGGTTTTTCTTGGGGTGTTAATCACTGCTAAGAACTACTCCAGGATTTTTGTCGACAATAAATTCTGCTGCCTCCAAATGCTGACTTCTCCTGGTGAGTTTTTTGAAGATCTTTAACGTTTGAACATGGTCAAGTCTTAGACTCTGGCCCATGATTTGTGACTTAGATTACGCTTCATCAAAGGCAGGACTTTTTTGCCAGTGGAGTTGATTGAAAGTGATGAGCAAAGGCAATGTACAACATCTTAACCATGAAATAGCTTAAATGTGGTTGCACCGAAAGCTCACATAGATTTGATAAATTGTTAAAAACTTTTTTTTCAGGCTCATACACTTAAATTCTAGAAGAAATTACAAAAAAGTAAACTGTCTCCTGAAATGTCTCTACAACTAATGGATGAACTGCCTTGAAATTTGGTCAAGACCTTCATTTTTCTATGTTTTAAGTCAATACTCTATACTCTAATTCAAGGAAAATAACTTCACAAATGTATCTACCGTGTTAAAGTGTATTTATTAGGTTTCTTGGCTACACAGATTCAAAAGGTAGTTGCAAACTTTGTTTCAGCTAACTTTCAATAATTTTATGTTTGCATTGTAGGTTTGAGTTCAAGAAATTTCCAGCACTTTGACTCACTTTTGTCACATTCTTTAGACACCACCAGGCATTTAAATGACCCTGTTGTGTTAGATAGTTATGAGGAATGCAGCAGGTGTGAAACCTAACAGCTTCTTTGCAAATATTTAAGGCAGTTTTATGTGGAAATTTAAAGTTAGATCACAAAATGCGACTCATAAATGCCATTTGTCTCCTGCAGCTTGTGACACTTCAAGAGGTTTCTGGACAGATCAGAACTGGGAAACATTTTCTTAGAGCTTCAAACACAAAGACAGATGAAAAACAACCACTGCTGCCTCACCTGGACCAAAAATATGACCAAGAAGTAGAAGTTAGCGATTCTCCTGAATTGCTCAAACAGGTTCTTGGGAATGAAGTTCCAGAAGGTGTACTGTGGAGCAGAGTGACAGCAAAATTACTATCGAGACACATACAGTAAAAACAGAAAGGGAAACAATGGCACGTCACAGCAGTCCCTCTGGCGAGAGCAACGGTGATAAACGGCTTGACAAACACGAGGAAAGTGAAGCGTGTCATCCTTAAAAACATGGCGACAAAGGAGATTACATGGTTGTCTGAATATGTAAGAAGAGAGAAGCACGATGATAAACAATGTGGTGGCGCTGACTCATGGGCTGGAGCTCGCTCACCTTGGAGGAGACAATGCGGTTGTCGGGATAACGCTGAGGGATGTAGGCCTCAGCTCCCGGAGGGGGTTCTTTATGTCCGATATACACCGTCCGACTGTCCACCCAGTTCTCCTCCCCCACACACTGATGAAGAAAGAGATGATATATGGGTATAAACAGCAGTATGTGTACACCCAACAAGAAAATGGGGTTAAATAACACTGCATTCGCTTACAATTCATGACCTACTTGCTATTATTTGATTTATATTCCTCTGAGCACATTGATTTAATTGAATGTTAATGTCATCCACCTTATTCTCATCCCAAAATGACCATTTAACCCTCGTGTCGTCCTGCGGGTCAAAATTGATCTGGTTTAAAGTTTGAAAGCGTTGAAAAAAAAATATTTTCACAGTGAAACTTCTGATGTCAACATTTTTTAACATTTTTTGGTGGAAAAAAAGAAATGTTAAAAATGTTTCTTAAGAACATTCACAAAAAAATCAACCAAAATCCAGTGAAATTATTTTTAACCCTCTGACAGTTGTTGAACTACGCATCAAAGATGTGTCGCTGTTCAGAAAATGTCCTAAAATAAAGCAATAAAACCTTAATATTTCATTAATTTATTCCACATATTTCATTTAAAAAAAATCATCAAAAACAAATGATATGTAGTATCCAGACTCTGTAAAAAACAAAAATTTCTAGGATCCTCGGCACAATTTTGGAGCCATTAGTGACTTTGCTGAGACCCACAAACACATGATAAAAATTGTATTTATTCGGCTAAACCTCTGGCCGTGTTAACACAGAATATACAGAAGAGACAAGAGAAAAGTATGAAAAATATCTGTAGTATGTAGAGTCACTTTTCCCAGTCATGGTAACAACTGTGGGTGCTTAAACAAATGTGGCAGATGTTGGCATTTTTTTCATTTGTTGTGCAGCACAGAATACATTTTTTTTTAGTTCTCTCTACTTCAAGCCATGTTTGTGTTGCTTCCACAGAGGTGCAGGACTTTATACTGCAAAGAAAACTTAGTCTGTTGTGAGTAAAAATGATGTGACAGGAGCAAAAAAAACATCCGGAAGCTGATCGGAGTTCTTGGTTAAAATCAGTTAATCATTTATCAGGCAAAATTATTTGTGAAAATTATTGACAGATTAATCACCACTGATCTAAGCCAACATGCAATTTGTCATAAATGCAACAAAGTTAATCTGAATTATAAAGAAATGGAATTTGTTATTGCTTACTCGCTTGTTTTTGATTTTTAACAGCCTCAAGAGAAACACTGACCTAACTGCCCCGGATTAAACACTGCAATCAAGAAACAGAACGTTACAGAAGACTGCGTTACACGACTTCAGTGACTTCTTTTAACAAACAACTTTGTGGTGAAGGCGGCCCGACTGAAGGATGAGTGTATGCTTGGTGATGTGTGGAGGTGGGATCAGCTCTGAGTCACACTACTGTGGATTTGTCATTTATCTTTGCACTTCTTCCTGCAGTAGCTTTCCGTAGCCGGCACTCGGCTCCATTCTTCGATTACTCTTTTCCCAAAACAACAGTTATTCTGTTGGAACTACAATTTACAATCGATTCAGTGTCTTGACACAAAAAATTAAATACACATCGGGTCCTGTGCGTGCAAACTTCCACTTTAGTTCATCTCTCATCTATATTACATCTAAGTAGCTCCCCAGGGCCTCACAGAGTGCATTCTGGGAGTTTAATGCAGCACATTTTTTTCCAAGGTGTCCTTCATTAAACACTATTGTGGGAACAGAGCTCTCCAAGACAAAACAAGAGTCAGGAGACCACAGCATTCAGCTGTTTGTTTCCATCTGGCTTCCTACGTGGCTCCCAGTGCTCGGGCCTGAGTGGGCCTGAGTGGGCCTGAGTGGGCCGGAGTGGGCCTGAGTGGGCCGGAGTGGGCCGGAGTGGGCCGGAGTGGGCCGGAGTGGGCCGGAGTGGGCAGTGTGAGCGTAGCCTTTGGCAGAGCAGCCGGCCTGACACAGCTCAAAGCAGAAATATTGACCATTAGCAGAAAAGTTCTGGAACAACCACTTCAGTGGAAGCAGCGCTTCACTGCTTTAAATGTCCTCAATGCTTTGGCAGAGACAGAGATCATTATTGCCAAAACTTTTAATACATTTGTGCTCCGTCCACATGATTTAAAATTCCCCTCTATAATCCTGTTAAGTGTGTTTTTTACTGAACTTAATCCACAAGTTTGTACAAGTTTGAAGTTTGGACACAAGATCAAATGACTGTAATGTCCACAGTGAGATCAGCAGACTGTAACATTGCAAAAAGCTCCGAGTCACAGATCTAAACTTATCCACTGCGATCGACAGGCGCTCAGCAGAGAGTTAAAAATAGACGCGAAGCCGACAGTGTCAGCCGACTTGAGACCCCTCCAAAACATTAGCAGAGGAGGGGACGGCATGACCCAGAGAGATACTGGGAAATGGAAAGAGAGAGATGGAAAGTGAGGCGGAAAGCAGAACAACAGGAGCAGGAGACGAACAGGGACACAGGAGTGAAGGGAACACATTAGGAGAGAATTAAACGGCTAAAAAAGGCAACAAGGAAGAAAAATGTGTCAATAAGAAAAAGACGGGCGAACAGGAAGCGATGATGTAGCACTGACAAGTATTCTGAGCCTTTAATATCTACTTATCAGGCTAACTCCTCCAAGTATTAAAATATTTACTGTAAAACTACACCAACATCCTCATGATCTCTCAGGAAACAAACACAAAATCCTAATAATAATCACTTTTCCAATGGTGCCTCTTAGGAAAGGAATCGTTCCTGTCCTTAAATGACTACATGTACTGTACACAGTTAACCTGAAAACCTCTTGGTTCCAGTCCAGCACAGTGTACACACTCATAAAGGTTTATATTAAGGACAACAGCTCCAGATGAAACCACTTTCTTCAGACTTGTATGGAGTTAAAGAAGTTAAGATAGCATAAAAAACGTACACAAGGCTGTGATCTAGGGTTGAACAATCAAACAGTTTCCTAAAAACTCAGCAGGCTCTAAGGTCCAGAAAAAAGAAAATTAGCAGAATCATACAGTCATTAATTAGGATGGAAGTTAAAAACAAATGTACCACTGTGTAAAGGAGTGTTGGTTCATTAACCCTCGAGTCGTCCTGTGGGTCAAAATTGACCCGTTTTAAAGTTTGAAAATGAGGAAAAAATATATTTTCACAGCGAAACTTCTGATGTCCACATTTTCAACATTTCTGGGACATTTTTTGGTGGAAAAAAGAAATGTTAAAAATGTTTCTTAAGAACATTCACAAAAAAATCAACCAAAATCCAGCGAAATTCACTGGATTTTGGTAGATTTTTTGTGAATGTTATTAAAGAAAATATTAAAAGTTTTACTGATATATATGGAGTCATTTTAGATATTTTTAGGATTCTTTTTAGAAGATTTTTACTCATTTTTAAAAAATATTTACAAGAATTTTCTTGTCAAATTTGGGGGATTTTTTAAAAATAAAACTTTTAAGGGAACTTTTAAGGAATTATTGGAATTTTCTTCCTGAAGGTTTTGCAAATTTTCAGAAATTTGGGGAATTTTTTTGATGAATTTTTGGATTTTTTTTCAGACAAGGAAACAATTTTTTTTGGTGCCTGTAAATGAAGACAACAGGAGGGTAAAAAAGAAAGAATGATAAATGATTAGAACGAATAACCTCTCACACAAGGAAAAGCATATGTTCACATACATTTGAGCTCACAAATAATTGAATATTATCATTTACTGTCTTAAAGTGGAATTCTAACATAATGATATGAATATATTATGTGACTAAATTAATGTCTCTAGAGTTTGGTCTCATACTGACACAACAGTGAAACATTAGTACTCTGCTTTACACCTATAATTGCTATTAATACTGTGATAACGATTTCAACCACATCACTCCTTTAAGTCCACAGCAATATCAGCTACTTTCCACTTTCATTTCTATTCTAACATTTTCTTCTTAAACAGGCACTTCTCTGATTTCATCATCCATCCATCATATTTCTATGTGGCCTGTTCTCCTGGCAGCGAGCGTCACACTACGACAGTGTGACTGCAGAGAGGGATGGAGAAAGACTCAGAGAGATTGCATTGTGGTTGGTAGTTATCTGACCATTAATCCTCACTGATCCGTATCAACCCTCGTCCCACAGTTCGCTCTTCTCTCCACTGCTTCATCAGACAAAGTGACTTGCTGGTTGGGTTGCAGGACATGGAGGCTTTGTCTTTATTAACGACAGTGAAACGGCCTCCGAGCGGCGAGGCTGGTCTTACATCACCATCAATCATCCACGATGACAGGATGGATTTGATAACAGAAAAACACCCCACCACTGCAACTTCTCCTTTCATTTCGCTAACTGCACCGTGCTGCACTCTCTCGGGTGGAGAGTTTTCTCTTTGAACTCTGGATGCACAATGAGAGAACAGAAGCAGGTCTGCTATTTTTAAAAGTTGAAATGCTGCTTTAAAAAGCCATGAGAGTATTTCTAGTTCTGGCACTCTCTATTACTGCGCCCACCATTCGCAGGTGCTTCATCAAAGCGCTTTACTGCGCTACAGATGCATATATTCTCATTGTGGAGAAGCTACCTTCAGCCCTGGCAGTGCCATGATCTATCCATGCCGCCTCCACGATGTAGCTCCTTTCTGCCACAGAGGTGTAATAAAAGCTACACACCATTAACTGGCTTGATTAAATGGTCCTGTTATATACTTCCTCCACTGTACTGCAATGCTGCACTGCAGAAGCATGTTGAGCAGAGATCCCTCATTAACCTGCAGATCAAATTCCTGCGACTGAGCTCTTCCTTAATGAACTCCTCATGCTAACACAGGATGTATAAACATTCAAAGACAGTTATAAAACACCTATGTGCAGGACATGATAGTGAATAAACAAAAAAGTGAATTGGACAGAGTTTAGCTCTTTAACATCTGAATTTAAGTGTTTATAAGTGGACTTTCAGGCATCACTGTGTTGCATACAGCACAAACTACCAGTAGTTCTTCCACAGAAATGAGTTACTGTTAAATGTTTACACTAGAGCTTGACTAATGTATTGCTGATGTTGGACTGTAACAAATCTATCAGTTTTGGCATATGTGCTGTCTAACATGTGCCAAAGCTGTTTTTGCATTTGCAGCACATGCAGCAGAGAACGTATCACAGCTGAGCAGACGGTGGTGCAGAGTCACGCAGTGCCTTAACGGTACGATTCCAACAAGTTTGTGAAAAATACTTGGAACAGTAATAAACAATAACCGTATACATGGATAGTGTTAATGACATCGGGTCAGCTTTAACCCTCCTGTTGTCTTCATTTACAGGCACCAAAAAATATTGTTTCCTTGTCTGGAAAAAATCCAAAAATTCAGCAAAAAAATTCTACAAATTTCTGAAAATTTGCAAAACCTTCAGGAAGAAAATTCCAATAATTCCTTCAAAGTTTCCCTTCAAAGATTTATTTTTTAAAAAAAATCCCCCAAATTTGGCAAGAAAATTCTTGGAAATATTTTCAAAAAATGAGTAAAAATCTTCTAAAATAATCCTAAAAATATCTAAAGTGATTCCATATATATCAGTAAAACTTCTAATATTTTCTTTAAGAACATTCACATAAAAATCAACCAAAATCCAGCGAAATTCGCTGGATTTTGGTTGATTTTTTGTGAATGTTCTTAAGAAACATTTTTAACATTTCTTTTTTTCCACCAAAAAATGTTCAAAGATTTCCCAAAAATGTTGAAAATGTGGACATCAGAAGTTTCACTGTGAAAATATCTATTTTTTCCCACATTTTCAAACTTTAAAATGGGTCAATTTTAACCCACAGGACGACATGAGGGTTAAACAACTGAGTAGCATATGCTCGGTTAGCATATTTAGGTACTTTATTATGCTACTAATAATTATTCAACTGCAATTTTACACAATGCAATTAGCAAATTACAAAGGGAACAAATCAGGATATACACCGTATAATATTTATAATTATTTAACATGATTGCAGAATATGTAGTACTTAGATGCTGCTCCGGAGCCATAAGTGAATGACTGGCCTGTTTAATGTCAGACACTGTTTACAGAAAGGTTTTATTATATTATTTATATATTATTACACTGAATGTATTCACAGCCTCAATTTAAACCTGGTATTTTTGAGAGTTATGTCACAGTTTGTGATGCTACATTGATTTCCAGTTTACATAACTGACTGCAACAGGGTCAATATATAATTGTGGGACTTTTCTATCATAGTTGACATTTTTTGCTATTGTCATGCCTAAAACCAACCTGACCGCCTATAACCAAACACCACATGGCATTTTAGAGAAAGATTCTTCTAAATATTAGATATACAACTGATTTCTACAGATATTGTAGTAAACCTGTTGACCGCTTTCTATTAAATAAGTCAGAAAGCCTTGGAGTCTGGCCAGTCTTTTCTTCAGGAGGAAATGACATCATGTGGAGCAGGTCATGTGATCTGGAATTAACACACTTCCTGGAGAGGTGTTTTTGGAATGAGGAACTTAGTGGAAAGTGATTTGTTATTTTCCATATAAAATTTGATATACTGACAAAAAACTTTATTGTATTTTATCTGTTGCTCTGTAAAGCACTTTGATTTGAAAGTGCTATATAAATAAAGTTATTATTATTATTATTATTATTATTATTATTATTATTATTATTATTATTATTATTATTAAAAAGAAATAGCTGTCATGATTATCTCAACCTAATAACAAGAACACAATTCAAACTATTTCTGAATCAGCTCATTTTGTTATTGTTTAGCTCATTAGAAGGTGGTTGGTATTAAATTCAGACGGTTATTTAGTTGACATTTTAGTGATATCCAGTCATTTTTTATTAAGTGATTGTTTCCATAATAAATAATTATGGAATTTGTAAAGACATGATCATAATGAACATAAAACACATAATTTTTTTTTTTACTTTTAATAAAAATGTATGCAAGATATGGACTTCAAAACTCCCTCAATTATAGATTGACCCAACTATTAAAGACATTTCTTAAGTTTTCTTCAGTTAAATTCAGTAAGTCCATTTATGTTTGAATACCTGTTGTTTTGCTGATGCAACCTGGTGGCATTTGACCAGTTTTACTGACCTAATGGACACTGTTTATTCTACACCACATTCAAATGGGAGAAAGTAGCACAAGCTGCTGATAGTAGATCTGCTCTGTGTAAACTGAGGGGGTGAGAATGTTGAAAGAAATGCAGAAACTTATTAACAGGAGCTGTGAAGTTTGTCACCGCACATAAAAGGAGCCTTAAGACCTTGATCAGCTAAAAAGGATGGAGGCTTGTTCGAGATGCACCCCACTGCTACTCATTAGCCATTAATCACCATGGCAACGCAGCATGCAGCAACAGACAGCTACGCCTTGTGTGCAAGTTCTTAATGCAAAGTAACAGAATATATGCAGACTGAAGGTAGAATATGCAGGGTTTAATGCAGAGAAACTGGATTTGACAAGCGAATATGAGGCTCTGAGAAAACATTTGAAGTATTAATGCACCAGACAATATTACTAAGATCTTCTTGGGGCGTGTAGTCAGTTCAAATATGAATTCTTACACTCTGTGGAAAACTCTTTCTTGGAGCAAAATAAAATGAAAGAGTAAACATCAAAAGCAAAATTGAGGAAGAAACTAATGAAACAGGAAGCTCATGGGAAACCTAAGTGCCATTAGCTGTTATGATATTGATTAGAGAATAATATGTGTGGATGTGGAATGAATCGCTACCCAGGTGAAAATAGAAAACACTAATTTACCAGTATTTTGGTAAGGAATGAAAGAAATACTGCCGTGAACTCTGCTCATGCCGTCTCAAACGCTAGTGACAAAAGCCACCAGATGCCCGATGACGCAAATAACTGTTTACCTGCCACAAAACCAAAGGATGAATGTGAGAAGATTACTTTAAAAAGACAAAATTTGTATTCTGTTGTTGTCCCAGCTTCCTCTCCCACTTGATTCGCTGTGATCCAACAGTTACATAAGTCTTTAATCCAGCTGTGCTACTTCTCCTCTCCCCTCCCTCTCCTTTTCCTCCAGCCACCGTAATCTGCACGCTTAAAAAAAAAAAAAGAAAACACTCTTTTTTTGTCTGCATACAACACTGACGTGCCAATACAGGCTCGAAACGGTGACTTATAATGAAAACTTTGTCTTTGGGCAATGCTGCGGGAATTAAAAATCTTCCTCATGAGTCAGCACGAGGGCAGAAGCACGGCTGTCTTCTCCGATATACACAACAGGCCGGCGGGCAACGTTCAGCCCAAACACAAATCTGGTGTGTTTTTGTCACCTACAGCCGCTGTCTCTCCGCCAGGACCCCATCTCCAAGGGGGAGGACAGAGGACAGGAATAGATTGCCCTTAACCGTTTGCAGCAGTGAGAAGTAACGTGGCAAAAACAGTAATGCAGCAGGCTGTGTTCTGCCTTTCAACACTGTAGAGCTGAGCTGTAAAGTAGCTAGAAACCCTACTTAAGCCCCTCAGCACACCCAGCCCTGCTGGCACCTCTCTGATCAAAGGGAGACATCGCTTGGCCTTTCTCTTTTATCTGCTGATACTGGGAGAGGTCTCCAGAGGAAAGACAGTTACGCATTCAGTGATAAGATGTCGAGGAGGGTCGGGATGAAGGGGGGGAAGGGTAAACAAAGCTGAATACAGGGGAAAATAGTAGATATAAATGAGGGTCAATATATAACTGCAGGACTTTTTGTATCATAGTTCACATTTTTGTTGTTTCCAGGCCTAAAATCAACATATATAACCTATAACCAAACACTACATGGCATTTTAGAGAAAGATTCTTCTAAATATTAGATGTACAACTGAGTAAAATTGAAACTGAAAGTTATTTCTACAGATATTGCAGTAAACCTGTTGACTACTTTATATTAAATAAGTCAGAAAGCCTTGGAGTCTGGCCAGTCTTTTCTTCAGGAGGAAATGACATCATGTGGAGCAGGTCATGTGATCTGGAATTAACACACTTCCTGGAGAGGTGTTTTTGTAATGAGGAACTTAGTGGAAAGGGATTTAATTTGTTATTTTCCACATAAAATGTGACATATTGCCCAAAAAGAAATATCTGTCATGATTATCTCAACTTAATAAAAGAACACAATCCAAACTATTTCTGAATAAACTCATATTATTATTGTTTAGCTCATTAGAAGGTGGTTGGTATTAAATTCAGACGGTTATTTAGTTGACATTTTAGTGATATCCAGTCATTTTTTATTAATAAGTGATTGTTTCCATAATAAATAGTAATGTAATTTGTAAAGACACGATCATAATGAACATAAAACACATTATTTTTTTTATCTTTTAATAAAAATCTATGTGAAATATATCCCATGGACTTCAAAAATCACTCAGTTATATACTGACCCATCAAATTGTTGTTACTGCGACAGGCTCATATGAAAGCAAAAAGGTAAAGCTGTGCAAATATGAGGACATGCTCTTACATGGCACCTGTTATTTATTTTTAATATGACCAGCACCCACACATACCAGCATCCTTCTCAAACAGATCATGACCTCAGGGCTTTTGCCGGTCTGAGGCATCACGCCATCGCTATTATTACCAGAGATGAGAAAAGGGCACCGGCACATGCACCGATACAAAACAGGATCCATTCAAGCCACAGGAGGTCCTTTTACAGACACATCTAATTATAAATTAAATCTCTTCGCACCACCAAGACTCCACTAACATGCCAGAACCAGTGAACACGCACCTCTTACATCTTATTGCATGAGGGCTTAGACATTCTTCTATGCCAGCAAGATGAAAAAAAGTTGAGCAGACTTAGATTATTACACAACAAAATGTCCCATTTAAACTTCACGCACTGCAGAACACCATGACACCATGTTTTTCTTTGCTATTTGCTGCACTGTAGGCCTGATTCAGCTGCAATGTTTCCAGTCAGAACAGAATGCACTAACTTCAGAAAATTATGATTTCCTCCTAATTATAAAACACTGTTAGTAGACAGTCTGCATGAGTGCATGGAATAACTTATCTGAGCATATCAGGCAACACAGTTTGCACACCAACAGTCAAGGTGAAGACTAAGGCGTCGAAACTACACAGCTAATAGCAAAGACACTTTTAAACCTGTTTTCTAGTGTTTTATTTGCTGTCTTTTAACGTCAGAGATTGACTGACACTCTCCGTCTGAATCAACCCTCATGTCGTCCTGCAGGTCAAATTGACCCGGTTTAAAGTTTGAAAATGTGGAAAAAAAATATATTTTCACAGTGAAACTTCTGATGTCCACATTTCCAACTTTTTTGGGAAATTTCTGAACATTATTTGGTGGTAAAAAAGAAATGTTAAAAATGTTTCTTTCAGAACATTCACCGAAAAATATCAACCAAAATCCAGCATCATTCGCTGGATTTTGGTTGATTTTTATGTGAATGCTCTTAAAGAAAATATTAGACGTTTTATTGATATGTATGGAATCACTTTAGATATTTTTAGGATTTTTTTGGAAGATTTTTAATCATTTTTGAAAATATTTACAGGAATTTTCTTGCCAAATTTTGAAGATTTTTTAAAAAATAAAACTTTAAGGGAAACTTTTAAGGAATTATTGGAATTTTCTTCCTGAAGGTTTTGAAAATTTTCTGAAATTTGGAGAATTTTTTGCTGAATTTTTGGATTTTTTTACAGACAAGGAAACAATATTTTTGGTGCCTGTAAATGAAGACAACAGGAGGGTTAAGGTTGTTATACAGCATAAACACAGTTAAAAACAATGGCAATATGTCTGCATGAGACCTTATTATCTCACATGTTGTCCAGTTTTGCAATGTGCTCCATAAAGCAAAGCAAATCCAAGCAACGCTGTACAAGAGAACTTTAAAACTCTAATTTCCTTAACACACACACACACACACACACACACACACAAAAACAGCATCAAGGACAAGTCATAAGTCACTGCCAGGGTGACAATAAAGAAACAAGAGACCAAGTGAAAGGCTCATAAGCTGTGGAGTGGAGTGAAGCGGACTAAATCAGAGGCGTGAGCTTTAATGGCTGAAGAAGATTTACTACTTCGGTGTTGTTGCTGTTTTTTTGTCCTAACAGATTTGTTAAAGGACTGCATGCCGGCTACATGTGGCCAGTGACCTTGATGGGAGCGCCCGGAGAAAAGGCCTCGGACTTGCCCCGCTCATCTCACGTTAATCACCTTGCATGATGTAATGTTTGTTCTACTATGTCGCCTCATTACGGGAGCAGCTGTTCAGAATGTGGCTGGGTTAATAGGAGGTGATACACAAAGTAATAAGAGGCCCTGATACACATCATCCATCCCTCCGATTCTGAATCACTATGCAGATAACTGAATTAATGATTAATCCCTTGTCTGATTGCAGGGTGAGGATGCAAAGGGCTGAGAGGTGATGTCCTCCTCCCTGCTTCCCCTCCCTCATGGATCTGATTTCCCCTGATGTTAGCATCCGTCAAGCTCCCTGCACGCCGTCACTCGCCTAATTTGTAAGCTCAGAACGCTCAGAACACCGCTTGTTATAGACGCAGCACCTGAGGCTGGTGTTGAGGTCAGGTGAAGGGGTCACGGTGTGTTCTTTTGCAGAAGTGGCAATACTCCAGAGGTGCCCCAGTTTGATGAGCGAGTCAGAGTTGGTTCACTTTTAACCCTCCTGTTGTCCTCATTTACAAGCACCAAAAAGTATTGTTTCATTGTCTGAAAAAAATTCAAAAATTCAGAAAAAAAAATTCCCCAAATTTCTGAAAATTTGCAAAACCTTCAAGAAGAAAATTCAAATAATTCGTTCAAAGTTTCCCTCAAAAGGTTAATTTAAAAAAAAAATAATTGGCAAGAAAATGCTTGTAAATATTTTCAAAAAATGAGTAAAAATCTTCTAAAAAAAAAAAAAAAATCCTAAAAATATCTAAAGTGACTCCATATATATCAGTAAAACTTGTAATATTTTCTTGAAGAACATTCACAAAAAAAATCAACCAAAATCCAGTGAATTTCGCTGGATTTTGGTTGATTTTTTGTGAATGTTCTTAAGAAACATTTTTAACATTTCTTTTTTTTCCACCAAAAAAAGTTCAAAGATTTCCCAAAAATGTTGAAAATGTGGACATCAGAAGTTTCACTGTGAATATTTTTTTTTTTTCCACATTTTCAAACTTTAAAACAGGTCGGTTTGAACTGCAGGACAACACGAGGGTTAACTCAACTGCCAACCAAAACCAGATGCTTTCCTGAACACTGCTGGGTCATCAGATGGTCACAACTCAGCATCACTATGTGGACGTTCCACACAACCTGCACAACTTCCATCAGGCTGCTCCGCTTCACTGCTGGTGGCCACAAGGCCTCTCTCAGCGCTGCCAGCCCTAATTGGGATTTATTCCCTCTGCAGGACCAGAGATGGTTTAGTATGCATGCATGTTGTGACTCACTTAAATAGGCCAGCCAGTTCATTCCTATTCCACACGTTCACCGGCCATCACTGCATCTGTAGCCACTGGCACATTCTCCATTCAGCTCCACAAAAACACTGTGAAGCCCTACAGTGACATGCAGCTCCAGTGGAATCACTGCAGGAGTATTCATCACCCACTCATGCAACACAAACGTGCATTTCGCGTGTATATTGTTGCACTTTGCAGCTACAGTTGTGAGTGTTGACAGGGGCCCTTACGTATCTGCTGATGATGTTCCGGAGCAGGGTGAAATCCATCCTTCAGACAGCTCCGGCGGCGACTAAACTGCGCGACAGAGACGTTCGGCTCTCCCTGGATCTTCGTGGACGCTACCTGACGTGGATCTTTCCACCAGGATCCATCGCTTCCCCCACTTCCCGCCGCCACAGTCTGTGATAAGCGAGGAGCAGCGGTCTGTCTCTCAGTCAGTCGCCTGCTCTGCTTTTCATGGCATCCCTGGGAAGAGCCATGCAGCCACCGAGCGATCGCAACAAACCGTCTCCTCTGGCTACATTTCAGGAGGGACGATTTCACCGCTTGCAAACCGCCCCAAAAAAGAAAGAAAGAAAAAAATCTCCTTCTCGTGTGTGCTCGGTGCTCGCTTGTTT
This sequence comes from Amphiprion ocellaris, assembly GCF_022539595.1. NCBI lineage: Eukaryota > Metazoa > Chordata > Actinopteri > Pomacentridae > Amphiprion > Amphiprion ocellaris. The sequence goes on along the minus strand of NC_072776.1, from coordinate 1,282,325 downwards.
CTGCAGGACCTGGTCTATTCGTGCAGGAGATGGTCCCTCATGGAGGATCTGTGTCCCGCTCCTCCGTGTAGCTGCTGCTGCGAAAGCGTCCACAGCCGTCAGATGACTACGCTACGCATGCGCACTGGCGTTTCTCGCATCTCCTGGAATAAAATCTGCACTAAAAAAACAAAACAAAACACATCAACATGCAAAAAGCTCAGTGAGAAGGGAAAAAAACACAAATCATAACACAACTATAGCAATCACAGCTGCATCAGATTATTATCACTGTGGTTGCAGCTTCCAGGTGTTTTAGGAGATTTGCGTAAAAACAGACTACATTTAAAATAAAAAAAATAAAAGAAAAACTGCATTATTGGTGGTGGCAAGAAATTTTATCTATATAGTGTCTTATCATACGTAAAGTTCTGTGTTGTCAAAGCTAAAATAACAACAACAATAATAATAGTGATAAGAAGAACTTTATTTAACCCTCGTGTCGTCCTGCAGGTCAAATTGACCCGTTTTAAAGTTTGAAAATGTGGAACAATATATATATTTTCACAGTAAAACTTCTGATGTCCACATTTTCAACATTTTGGGAAATCTTTGAACATTTTTTGGTGGAAAAAAGAAATGTTAAAAATGTTTCTTAAGAACATTCACAAAAAAATCAACCAGAATCAAACGAATTTCGCTGGATTTTGGTTGATGTTTTGTGAATGTTCTTAAATAAAATATTACAAGTTTTACTGATATACATGGAATCACTTTAGATATTTTTAGGAGTTTTTTGGAAGATTTTTACTAATTTTTTTGAAAATATTTACAATAATTTTCTTGCCAAATTTGGGGGATTTTTTTTTAAATAAAACTTTTATGGGAAACTTTGAAGGAATTATTGAAATTTTCTTCCTGAAGGTTTTGCAAATTAGCAGAAATTTGGGGAATTTTTTGCTGAATTTTGGGGTTTTTTTCAGACAAGGAAACAATATTTTTGGTGCCTGTAAATGAGGACAACAGGAGGGTTAATGCAGCCACTCAGCAGCCGTCCTGCCATTGTTTGACCTGTCGTCACACAATGTAACTTACAAAACCTGGCTGCGTTCGGGATCAAGAGAAAATCTAAAATTAGCAGAGTCTCCATCTACGGGGATCCTCTGATGGCAGGGCAACAAGGCGTGATGTCTGCTCCAGACGTTTCATTTGCGGAGTTATGACTTTCAATTAGCACAGACACTATTAATAATGCATAGGGATCCAGCACTTTCAGCTCTGACCTGCTAAAGCTCTGATGCAGCTGTTTACCTCCCTCCAGACCTCAGGGCACTTAGTGTCTAATGATGAGTGCGCCTCAGTGGGCAGATTGCATGCTCTTTGTTTATGGGCTGTGATAATTATATGGAGGTTTAAAGTCATTGTCATGTCAGTGAGATGATGCCATTTGCCCATATTTGTCCCATAAAAACATCATCAGTGCAATTACTTCCCCATCCTGGACATTAACCGTTTGGCCTGTGTTATTATTGAAAACAACCAGATCACTGAATGATGAGAAAATCTGATTTTATTTGAAGGTTTTTTTCAATGTGGCCTCGTTTCCAAATGAACTGGGCCAAAATTGCTGCTCAATTTGCAGCACAAAGGTTGATGTTTCCACTCCTGTTACTAAGGTGATCATTTAGTTGACTGGATATCACGGTTCCATCTGAGTGGAGGAACTGGGTCATTGTTCATTTCTTCCTTCTGTCCTCTGCATGGGCGATATGGAGCTACATATGGGGCAGTGGGTTACTGTCCTCGTGCTCCCACCAGACTGGCATGGACAGAATATGTAACTTGCACATGTGGACACCATGTTTTGCCCTGTTTTTCACGATGAAAACACAGAAGAATGAGAGTTATGCTGGTAATCAAGATGTGTCTGATGGCTTACAAACACATTTAACCCTCCTGTTGTCTTCATTTACGGGCACCAAAAGTATAGTTTCCTTGTCTGAAAAAAATGCAAAAATTTAGCAAAAGAAATCCCCAAATTTCTGAAAATTTGCAAAACCTTCAGGAAGAAAATTCCAATAATTCCTTCAAAGTTTTATTCAAAAATTCCTCCAAATTTGGCAAGAAAATTCATGTAAATATTTTCAAAAAGTGAGCAAAAATCTTCCAAAAAAATCCTAAAAATATCTAAAGTGATTCCATATATATCAGTAAAACTTATAATATTTTCTTAAGAACATTCACAAAAAAATCAACCAAAATCCAGTGAGATTCGCTGGATTTTGGTAGATTTTTTGTGAATGTTCTTAAGAAACATTTTTAACATTTTTTGCATCAAAAAATGTTCAAAGTTTTCCCAAAAATGTTGAAAATGTGGACATCAGAAGTTTCACTGTGAAAATATATTTTTTTCCACATTTTCAAACTTTAAAACGGGTCAATTTTGACCCGCAGGACGACACAAGGGTTAAATGCTCACATTCACTACAGGACCTGGAGTGCTACAGATGATACAGAAAATGGAAAATATGACGCCTGCTTATATCCCACTGTAATCTGTCTTCTTGTCAGAGTGTTTTATCATGATTTAGTGCCTATTGATGGTGCAGCAAATCATAAGCATCCTCACACTGTTTTGAACATATGGATATCTTCCCAGGGGATCCTAAAGCCTCTGCTTCACTGCATGTCAGCTGTTTTTGGTAAGTTGATTAACAGCAAAATGTCTGGGAAATTTTCACCACTGAAGAAGAGCATCAACAAAGGTGGGTCCTGCATTATTACCTAATCTTGTGGCTATCAAAATCTAGTTTTCAAACCTTTATTGTGTTATTTCATCAAATACGTACTGCAAATTGTGTAACTTGGAGTAGGTTCATAATAATCCAACAGAGGAAATTTCCATGTGCAGTCTGCTGTTTACACTGGGAACTTTAGTCCATGGACCCAGACCCAACATCTCCAGTATCAGTACCACTCCAGGTGAACAGTTCTTTTTGGTATTTTTAACCAGCTATATGTCTCTAGTTTGCATTTTGATATGATGCTGTTGCAGACTCACAGCTTAATAAATGTTATCACTGGTTTAATGGACACAATGAAAGAGTCTGAGCCTAAAGTCCAATTCTATAGGATTATTCCTCATTATGGAAAAATAAGAAAAGCCACACATCATCATCTGTGTTAATAATTTTACAACACAGAACAATACTACAACAAACTGGAGTCTGAGAAAGATTTCGCTGCTATGGTAACAAGAATGTCTGTGACAAAAACAAGAAACAGAATGACAAAGCAAGGCACAAAACGACAAAAACAAGACACAAAATGACAAAGCGAGACACAAAAGGACAAAAATAAGACTCAAATTGGCAAAACAAATAAGCATGAAAAGAAAGTACAGACAAACATGAAATGCATTCATTTGGGTCTGATGTTTATTTATATATATATATATATATATATATATATATATATATATATATATATATATATATATATATATATATATATATATATATATATATATATATATATATATATATATATTATCCTTTCTCAACCAGTTTAATTTGATTATTGACTTGTATTAGATGTGATCTTTGCATACAGGGAGATTTAAATGAATTGTTCCATACAGCAGTTATGGTGAATGTGACTGTTTCACTAATAAGTGATAAAGCTGTCAGTATGGAAAGACTCTCACATCTTAATGTACTGACATTAACCCAACGTACATTTTAGCACCACTTAGGTTTGGTCACCTGAGGTGGTTCCAGTATCTGGTCTGGACCAGGGACTACTTGGGAACATACACAATACATGCATAGCTTGAATAGTTTAGCCTTGTTTCCCCCATGCACAATTCAGCAACACAATATTCAGAGCTCATTAGCTGCTTTAATAATGTAAAAAAAAAGACACCTAAATACATAGAATCAGTCGACCAATGTGCATATGCTGACATCTTGTATATTTTCCAAGCTGCTAAAATATTTATACAAGAGATTTTTAGTAGCATTTTTTCCACGTTTTCGTTTAATGATTGCAGCTCTTGTTGTATTGTGAGCAGCTGACGCTGCATATTTGTCAGCACAAACACTGGATCCTATTATGCTGTAGATATGAATTATGCCCGTATCAACTCACTGGCTGTGGAAATTGAAGAATATGTGGCACCAGATGACATATGTGGGAAACAACGGCATCCATTTTGGATATACAGCTGTCACTGAAAGCTTGGGGATCTGTGCATAATTTATGGCAGAATAAAAGGCATTTATTATTTTTAGTAAAAAATGTTGCAGATTTGACAACAATTTTATTGTTACTGCTTTGAAAATAAATCAGTCTTACACAGTTCAAGAGGCTTTGCTTGCAAATATAATTGATTTCACTGTAAACTTGTGTAATTAATAGTAATGCTAATTCCATTCTATCACTATTTTTTTATTTCTTTTTTGACATGAAATTTGACAGAAACAAATATAAATAACTCATCTTGTATTCAGTTGGTGCTTTGTGCTTCTCAGAGATGTTCTATTTCAGTGTTAACTACTCATTTTTTGAAATTATTTAATGGTTTTAATTTTTAGTATGTTAGATTTATTTTATCTTAAAATTTAAGCCTAGAATTTGTCATCTATCCTTTTTTAATATTTCATACTACTTTTTGATTACTTCCTGTGTTTATTTTTGTTGCTGCCTGACTGTCAGTATGTTAGTCAAATCAAGTTGTTTTAAACATGCTAAGAAAAAATCTGTCCTATGAGCTTTCAAACTGACTTTTTTCACAGATATACTGAGTCTATTGTTGGGTCAATATATAACTGCAGGACTTTTTCTGTCATAGTTGACATTTTTGCTGTTTTCAGGCCTAAAATCAACATAGCCGCCTATCACCAAACACCACATGGCATTTTAGAGAAAGATTCTTCTAAATATTACATATACAATAGAATAAAATTGAAATGTAAAGTTAATACTAAAGATATTGTAGTAAACCTGATGACTACTTTCTATTAAATAAGTCAGAAAGCCTTGGAGTCTGGCCAGTCTTTTCTTCAGGAGGAAATGACATCATGTGGAGCAGGTCATGTGATCTGGAATTAACACACTTCCTGGAGACTCATCTTAGTCTATATTATTATTGTTTAGCTCATTAGAAGGTGGTTGGTATTAAATTCAGATGGTTATTTAGTTGACATTTTAGTGATATCCAGTCATTTTTTATTAATAAGTGCTTGTTTCCATAATAAATAATTCTGGAATTTGTAAAGACATGATCATAATGAACATAAAAACATTAGTTTTTTCACTTTTAATAAAAGTGTCTGCAGATATATCCCATGGACTTCAAAAGTCCCTCAGTTATACATTGACCTTCTTATATTATGTGGGAAAATCAAGAGTTTACTTGTCTGCAGTAAACTCAGGTATGTGGTGCCATCTAGTGGACACTGCACAAAAACACACTGGCTGCCCTGCAACATGCTCATATCTGCCCCGTGGCTCTGTCGGTGCAGATTCAGGTAATTTGGCAGCTAATTAATTGCTTTGATTAGCCGTAATTGGAGGAGCGTTAAGGCATGAGTTTACCCTGGATCATGGGAGAACAAATTAACGGAAGGTGACAATTAGGTCTGTGGTCTTTTGTCTGCTGTTTATTAATTCATGAAGCCTCAACAGTGTCAGCTACATTAGGCTGATTTGCAGTTACTTGACTGAATGAGTTTTTGAGTGTTTGGTGTGCGAGTGATTGCTCGAGCGATTCAGGGGATGAATGAGTGAATGCATGTGAGCGAATCAGCTTACAGGGTTTAGGTGTGACCTCTTGACTCCATGTCAGAGGTTAGTGAATGTGGCCAATGCAGCTTGTGAGGCTGAGATTGTGTGAGTAAGCACTGTGCACGCTGCAGGACGCCGGGTCCTCTCTGAGCAAAGATAATAGGTGTGTTTGTGTCTCTGGCGGTGCTGATGTGCGTCACATGCCTTCTCTCCATGCCCAGTCCGGGTGCCAGGAGAGGGGCTTAAACCTGCGTCTGGAGATGGGAGCTGTGAGATCCCAGGGAGCGGATGCTTGGCACCGTGAAATAGGATTTGGGAAGGACCGAAGCAATGAAGCGAGAGGAAGAAAAGCAACTGCCAAGTCCTCTCTACGGATTTGGTGGCCCCCTCCTCACCCTTTAAACATATTCGGTTTGTGTGCGCACCCACACACACACACACACACACACACACACACACACACACACACACACACACACACACACACACACACACACACACACACACACACACACACACACACACACACACACACACACACACACACACACTGAAATGTGAGGGAGAGAATAAGCAGAGAGGAGGGGGATTGCAAAGGAAAGGGAGAGAAAAGGAAAGGGGAGTATAATAAAATGAACAGTGTTTGGAGCAATAACATAGTACAGTCAGAGAGACAGTGACCTGAACATGTGTTCCTCACCATAACCAACTCATACAACTCTCTAATCCTGCCAGAGCTATACCAGGTGCCTCCTGCCTGCCTGTCCCACATAGTGTGTGCATGAATGTGAGTGTGGGTTTGGGTTCCTGCATGCACACTGTATAGATCAGGGGAGTCAAACTCATCTTAGTCCAGGTTCCACATTAAAACCAGTTTGATCTACAGTGGGCCGGACCAGTAAAACCACAGCATAATAACCTATAAATAACCACAACTCCACATTTTTCCTTTGTTTTAGTGCAAAAAAGTACACTCTGAAAATGTTCACATGTAAGGAATTATCTTTTTACAAAACATCATGAACAACCTTAAATATCTGCTGAAAAATAAATTCAATTTCAGCAACATTCAGCCTCAGTTTATCATTTACACCTTACAGATCACACTGTTTCTACAAAGGAACACAACATTTAGTCACCGGTATCTGGAACTGAATGATAGAGTATCTTACTTTATGATCAAAACGACAAAAGTCAGACAAAAAAACACAAAAAACAACAAAATCAAGAAAAAATATTACAAAAACGAGACCCAAAATGACAAAAAATTTGCCAAAAAACTTATAAAGCGACAAAAACATGACAAAAAATGACAAAAGCGAGACACAAAATGACAAAATACATAGACAACCAGCACAAGTGAGACAAAAAAAACCGAAACGACAAAAAACGAGACAATAAATTAGCCAAAAAAGTTCTAAAGCAACAAAAATGTGACAAAAAATTGTACAAATGACACAAATGAGACAAAAAAAGGCAAAAGCAAGAAACAAAACGACATAATACGTAAACAAACAGCACGAGTGAGACAAAAAAAACAAACGACAAAAAATGAGAAAAAAATAGCAAAAAGTTATAAAGCAACAAAAACGTGACAAAACATTGCACAAACAACAAAAGCGAGACAAAAAACCACAAAAAAAAACAATGCTCAAAACAATGAACGAAGCAAAACACAAAATGACAAAATTAAGCCAAAAAACACAAGCGAGACAAAAACGATACACAAAACGATAAACACATGAGACAAACAACAAAAGTCTGACAAAAAAAACAACAAAACCAAGACAAAATATTACAGAAACGACACACAAAACAACAAAGAACAATCTAGTATTTTACTTTATGATCAAAACAACTGGTCATGGTCTAGAAAGGATTTTAAATTTATAGTTTTACTAATTTACAATCTGCAGTTAATGTCTTCTCTGGAATTTTTACACTCTGAGGGCAGGATTCGACCTTCTGGAGGGCCGGTTTTGGCCCGCGGGCCTCATGTTGGACACCCCTGGTACAGACCACTCAGTATAAGTAAGAGACAAGAAACAGAGAAACAGGAGGGAAATAAAAGGGCGGGGCTTCTCACATGACTGTCAAAGAAGGTGATTGATTTTCCGCCCCTGTTATCGAGGCCAGCAGCCACAAGGACCCTGTCTAACACACACACACACACACACACACACACACACACACACACACACACACACACACACACACACACACACACACACACACACACACACACACACACACACACACACACACACACACACACACACACACACACGCTATCAGCAGCTCAATGCGCTTAAAATAGGCCTATCAAGTATCATCTGTCTGTCTCTTCTCTCTCTCACACTCGTGGTCATAACAAATATCTAATCAGCATAATTGGCTCTGTGAGGACGGGCAGAGAGAGTAGAAGAAGAAAGGGAAAACATAGTTGGCTCAGTTTGTCTGCTACTGACGGGGGACAAGAAAGAGAAAACAGCTATGAAGCAAGATGGATGAATCTAAGTGGCATTTCTGCTTCATCTCACACATTTGTTTATCTCACACAGTGATCAATTCTAATCTGAGGGAAAGCATGGACAGCTGATAGTGTTCTGAGGGAGGCTGCTGTCATACAAAGAGGGGAAATCAATACACAGAGACTAAAATTTCAAGGCTAAATAAATAAAAAGTAAAAGCAGAACCACTGAATCCCTGTCTTCCTCACACTTTCTCTCCCTGCCTTCTTTTCTTGCCTCTTGTTCCAATGCCCTCTCCAACCCCCTCTTAAATGATTTTTCTCTTCTTTTTTTTTTCAATTTTCTACAAAAGGACTTGTGCAATTTTGCTATTACTCATATTATTGCTGGTGGCTGCAAACCGAGTCTTGGCTCCATTCCTCAGGGGTAATTGGAAACTGCAGGTGTGAGAGGGCACATTAGCATACACAAGCCTTGCACAGCATACTGCTTCAGCCCTAATGGCAGCATGAAAAATACATCCATCACGCTAATGCCGGAGAGATGGATGTGTGCTGTAGTTACACCACACTGAGACCAGTCACAAAAATGTGATATCCTGCCGTGTTAGTGAGCCGGTGCACACTTTTTCCCAAAGTGCATCTATGCATGTTTGTGTGTACCTGCACTGAAAAGAGAGGAGCATCTAATACAGTCTGCTAATGTAAAGACAATAACGTGCAGATTTTTTTTATCAAGTTGAATTCCCCAAATGTGTAAAATATGCCACACACTGCAAAAACTCTAAATCTTACCAAGTCTATTTGTCTTATTTTTAGTCAAAATGTCGCATCCCACTTGATTTAAGATAAATTCACTGAACAAGAGACATTTCAGCAGATGGAGGGACTTGTTTTAAGACAATGCATCTTAAATATCTTGTTAAGTCAAACAATCTTGAAATGATCTTGTTTTGAGTTGAATTTTACAAGAAAACTCAAAAATAAACAAATCTCCCCCAAAAAATCGTAAAAAATATCTAAAGTGATTCCATATATATATATATATATATATATATATATATATATTGTCTTTAAGAACATTCACAAAAAAAGCAACCAAAATCCAGTGAATTTCGCTGGATTTTGGTTGCTTTTTATGTGAATGTTCTTAGGAAACATTTTTAGCATTTCTCTTTTTCCACCAAAAAATGTTCAGAGATTTCCCAGAAATGTTGAAAATGTGGACATCAAAAGTTTCACTGTGAATATATATTTTTATATTTTTATATTTTATATTTTATTTTTTATTTATATATATATATATATATATATATATATATATATATATATATATATATATATATATATATATATATATATATATATATTTTATTTTTTTTCATTTTCAAACTTTAAAACGGGTAAATTTTGACCTGCAAGACGACACGAGGGTTACAGAAATCCAAATTGTTAAATGCTACTGCAGGATATTGTGTATATCTGGATGTCCCATGAGTCCCTGTGGCACACTTTTCAATCAAAACTAAATAGAAATTTGAAGGAAAGAAACCATTTTTCCTCTTAGGAGGTGAAATAATGACCCATTTAGACCCCCCACTGTGTGTGCAAAGGTGCCTCTTCAGCTTGTTGACCACGTTAGAAAGCTCAAACCACACAAGTCCGTCTGCGTTATTTCCAGAGCCACACTCACACAGACTTTTAGAACCCTGTCTTCAGTTGTTCTTGTCTATACAGTAACAGCTTGTTAAACAGTGACATCTGCCGAATCCCAGACTTCCCGCTGTGCACGCTGCAGTCAGGGCTTCATGTGCATGTAGTAGCCATCACTCCCCTTCTGTAGAAAGACTGTAGTTGACTCATGCATGTAAACTGTGAATATATAAAGAGATAACCACTGGTCAGAGGCCATAACAGGTTAGAAAATGAGGAGAACAGGAGGAGAAAAGTGAGAAAGAACAGCCTAATTTGGTCTGAGTTAGTCCTTACCTTGTTACGGACTGCAGTGTTTCCACTTTTATAAAAATATTCATAATGAGAAAGGAGGTAAATGCACATACCGGCCAGCAGCAAACAGACAACTCCTGAGCTAGAATCCAAAGTTTAGCTAAAAATTAAAATGCATTAATATGATAATTTTGATTTTTCACAAATGGAGCTTTTTAGGAGAATATGAATATTTATCAGTTGCCCAAATGTATTAGGTTTTTTTTTTTTTTTTTTTTTTTTTTTTGCTGTATTTGGGTTGGGCTGCACAGTGGCGTAGTGGTTAGCACTTTCGCCTTGCAGCAAGAAGGTCCCTGGTTCGCGTCCCGGCTTTCCTGGGATCTTTCTGCATGGAGTTTGCATGTTCTCCCTGTGCATGCGTGGGTTTTCTCCGGGTACTCCGGCTTCCTCCCACAGTCCAAAAATATGCTGAGGTTAATTGATTATTCTAAATTGCCCGTAGGTGTGAATGTGAGAGTGCTTGTTTGTCTTTGTATGTGGCCCTGCGACAGACTGGCGACCTGTCCAGGGTGTCCCCTGCCTTCGCCCGAGTCAGCTGGGATAGGCTCCAGCCCCCCCCGCGACCCTAATGAGGATTAAGCGGTGTATAGATAATGGATGGATGGATGTATTTGGGTTGCAAATGTATTCAAAGCCCAGTGAGGGAAAAAAATCATACAAATGAAATAATCAATGTACTAAAGTTACCACAGACTGATGATGAGGTCTGTCTGTAACTTTGGTTAAATCAGAACACATCATAGTGAAATATTTGATTAAAATGAGGCTCAGTGCAGCTGATGCACTGAAGCTTATAGTAGATTTACCATCACTTTAACCCTCGTGTCGTCCTGTGGGTCAAATTGACTCGTTTTAAAGTTTGAAAATGTGGAGAAAAAAAAAATGTTCACAGTGAAACTTCTGATGTCCACAGCTGTCAATCAAATGGCTTTGGGCTGGGCTTTCTGTCCAGGTGAGTAATCAGTACCTGATCACAGGATTCCTGCTGGGAGCTGTCAAAACAGAAATGTCATATTTATGAGTTTTCCCTAAATTCTTGTCCCCCCAGTTCTCCCAAGTTCCAACATATAATTTAGAGGATGAATCTCTGATAATTTGAGCTCAAGCGTTGCCACTTGAGGAGCAGACATTTAAAAAAATATATATGGAAGAATGCATTTATTTTACCAAATCTCTGCATTTAAGGGTAATACGGGTAGCAGATTCTACACTGGGAAAAAATGCCCCTCTCAAAACAAGAAAAAAAAAAAGTTTATTTCAACGAACTTTTACCTTGAAAATGTCTTGGTAAGATTTCTTGAAATAAGATATATTTAGAATCTTGAGATCTTAAAATTAGCATTAAAACTTATTTTAAGCTCTATTTTACCAGGATTGTAAAGATTAGGTGTCATAAAAGAAGCCAGACATGCTAAAAAATAGTAGTTTTTCACTCAAAAATAGATTTTTGCTTTCATGTAACCTCCTAATTTGAGATGCATTAACCCTCCTGTTGTTCTCATTTATGGTCACCAAAAAATATTATTTCCTTGTCTGAAAAAAATACAAAAAAAATCTGCAAAAAAATTCCCCAAATTTCTGAAAATTTGCTAAACCTTCAGGAGGAAAATTCCAATAATTCCTTAAAAGTTTCCCTTAAAAGTTTTATTTTAAAATAATCCCCCAAATTTGACAAGGAAATTCTTGTAAATATTTTCAAAAAATGAGTAAAAATCTTCCAAAAAATCCTAAAAATATCTAAAGTGATTCCATATATATCAGTAAAATATTTTCTTTGAGAACATTCACATAAAAATCAACCAAAATCCAGTGAAATTTGCTGGATTTTGGTTGATTTTTTGTGAATGTTCTTAAGAAACATTTTAAACATTTTTTTTCCACCAAAAAAATGTTCAAAGATTTCCCAAAAATGTTGAAAATGTGGACATCAGAAGTTTCACTGTGAAAATATATTTTTTCCACATTTTCAAACTTTAAAACGGGTCAATTTGACCTGCAGTACGACACGAGGGTTAAACTTATTTTGAGTTTTCTTGTAAAATTCAACTCAAAACAAGATAATTTCAAGATTGTTTGACTTAACAAGATATTTAAGATGCATTGTCTTAAAACAAGTCCCTCCATCTGCTGAAATGTCACTTGTTAAGTGAATTTATCTTAAATCAAGTGGGATGAGACATTTTGACTAAAAATAAGACAAACAGACTTGGAGTTCTTGCACTGTAATATACGCAGGAGGAATTCCTGGTTGTGCTACTCTGACTCTGATCATTTGCAAACCCAAACATGTACATCCTAAGTCCAACAGTGTTCCATGAGTGGTATGCTAAAGCTTACAAGCGTTTGTTTCGTCTGTACAAACATTAGCAGGATGCGGATATGTTCTGCAAACTGTGCAACAGTATCTCTGACGTGTTTTACAACTAATACACCAGATGCTGCCTGTGAAAATGAGAGGCAGCAGGTGAGTGTCTGTTTCAGAGGTGGGCTGTGCTTCTTGTTCGGAGGAGGTGTCTCTCGCTAAGCTTTGTTTCTCTTAGTAATGCCCACAGATTTGTTATTTAGGGGTGTTTGTAGATGTCAGGTGTCAAGTTGGAGGGAAAATGATAAACTGCTCGTGAGTTGTTGGTCCATATGTGTGATTTTTTTGCAGATAAATGGTGAAAACAGTCTCAGTGTTTTGTGTGTGTATGTGTGTGTGTGTGTGTGTGTGTGTGTGTGTGTGTGTGTGTGTGTGTGTGTGTGTGGGTATGTGTGGGTGGGTGCACGTGTATTTGTGTGCATGTGTTTACCTTGCAGGAGGTCAGGATACTCCTGCACTGGGTGACTGTGAAGGATTATTATGGGATTATCGGTGTCTCGGTTACCACGGTGAGATGATAATCACAGTGGCCGTCCTCTGATCTCTACGGGGATAGCGGCGTCAATCAACCTGGAGACACTTAGAGATGAGAGGCAGCACTGCTGCGAGCACGAACACGTGTTGGATGTTTTTCTCCGGGCCGGGTGTTACATGTTGTGCTCATGTGTGGATGTTCAGTGCAAATCAGCTGTGAGGTAGAGAGAGAGAGAGGAGGGGGAAAATGCACTGCAAAATCTCAAAATCTTACCAAGTCTATTTGTCTTACTTTTAGTCAAAATGTCTCATCCCACTTGATTTAAGATAAATTCACTTAACAAGAGACATTTCAGCAGATGGAGGGACTTGTTTTAAGACAATGCATCTTAAATATCTTGTTAAGTCAAACAATCTTGAAATTATCTTGTTTTGAGTTGAATTTTACAAGAAAACTCTAAATAAGTTTAACCCTCGTGTCGTCCTGTGGGTCAAAATTGACCCGTTTTAAAGTTTGAAAATGTGTGAAAAAAAAATTTCCACAGTGAAACTTCTGATGTCCACATTTTCAACATTTTTGGGAAATCTTTGAACATTTTTTGGTGGAAAAAAAGAAATGTTAAAAATGTTTCTTAAGAACATTCACAAAAAAATCAACCAAAATCCAGCAAATTTCACTGGATTTTAGTTGATTTTTATGTGAATGTTCTTAAAGAATATATTAGAAGTTTTACTGACATATATATGAAATCATTTTAGATATTTTTAGGATTTTAGAAGATTTTACTCATTTTTTGAAAATATTTACAAGAACTTTCTTGTCAAAGTTGGGGGATTTTTTTAAAATAAAACTTTAAGGGAAACTTTTAAGGAATTATTGGAGTTTTCTTCCTCAAGGTTTTGCAAATTTTCAGAAATGAGGGGAATTTTTTGCAGATCTTTGGGATTTTTTCAGACAAAGAAAAAATATTTTTTGGTGCCCGTAAATGAAGACAGCTGGAGGATTAATACATCTCAAATTAGGAGCTTACATGAAGCATATCTGGCTTATTTTAAGACACCTAAGCTTGACAATCCTGGTAAAATAGAGCTTAAAATAAGTTTTCCCAGCTAATTCTAAGATCTCAATATTCTAAATATCACATCTTATTTCAAGAAATCTTACCAAGCCATTTTTCACTTGTTCTAGTGGCAGATTTTTTTTCACTTATTTCAAGGTAAAAGTTCCTTGAAATAAGTTTTTTGTTCTTGTTTTGAGAGGGGCATTTTTTCCAGTGCAGCTGTCAGGTCGAGAGAGAGAGAGGAGGGGAGGGGGGGGGAAATGAGCTAGCGGTTTTGTTGTTTTTTTTTTTGTTTTTTTTTTGCATCATCTCACCAGCAGATGAGTGAATTTATGTTTTCTGGAAATAAAATATGGCCCTCACCTCCCTCCCTGCCTGCCTCCAGATGGTCCCTGTGGAGAGAGGGTGATTATCTGGCCCATCTGAGCCAGGGAACCTGAGAGTGTTGATGTTGGGTGGGCAGTGCGGTGCCACGCCAAGCCTCCTGTCCCCAGGAGCCTGAATACGATCCCCTTTACCTGCCCCCTGTCTCTGGTCCTCACCCTCCCTCCCTCCCTCCTCCACCTCATCACCGGCTAGACTTACTGCTCCTCATCCTCCCCCCGTCTCCACCCTGGGATAGACTTTCTTCCACCTGACAAGCCTTGGCCTGGATTACTGGAATACCTGGACAGGTAAGTCTGCAGAGGAAGGTGTCAAGTGCATGTATGAGGCAGATGAAGGGGAGGAAAAAGAGAATAATTTGCAAAGCTTAACCACCCATCAGCAGCAAAATAGCAAACAGGAGAAGCGTGGTTGCTGGCAGGGCGCTCTGTTCCACAGTCCTCCTTAGTAATCCCATGAATAAATAACCAGGGGTCACTGGCTCCGTTAATAAAGTGTTCCTCGTTTTGATTTTCAATCTTCTACTCCCTCCTTTCTCTCCATCTTTCTTGTCCTGCCTGCTAATTAGGCCAGGTCTTCGGTTTCCCTGCCATGTGCGATATGAGTTTATCAGAGCTGCCTGTCAGGCTGCAGAGGTCAGAGAACGGCGTTGTTGGACCAGACTGCAGCCCGACACAAACTCAGCCGCCTACAGCTAACCGATCAGAACTAAAAGAGATCCTATCATAGGCGTTTTGTTTTCAGGCTCAGAGATGCTGCTAAAGGCCTCAGCGGAAGACAAAAACTCATTATGGGACGACTAAAAGATGTCACAGCTGCTGCTTGTATGTAACCGTTTCATTATTACCACAAATAAATGCCTCTAGACCTTCTCTTAAACTGAAGCAAAGCAGAGCTAAGGGTCATCTTATTCTTGTTGCCGTCACACTAAATTAAAAAAGTTGCACAGAGTTCAAAGAGACTTGTTCTGCAGACCACTTTTGGAATTTAAGGACTTTTCTTTAAAAGATGGAGGCTCCCTGTAAACCCACAAGCTGCTTTCCATTTTTTATTTTTTTTGGTATTTAAATTTTACCTGTGGCATTCAACACACAGTGAATAAAGTTGATATCGCCTTTTCCTTTATTTTCTCCAAGACAAGATCAAGATGATAGTTTTATCAGCACTTCAGCTTAACACTTTCTCTTTTAATTAATAGGTGCAAATCTACAGTCTGAGAAACATTTATATGAATAGACACTTGAAAGGTTGACCTCTTTCTGAGGAACTCAAAATACAGGATTTCTTAGCTATTTTCCTTCTATCATTTTTAAGTGTGACACACGTACTTGAGCATCTATAGCCATAATATATGATTACTGGATCTTTATAATCAATGTCACATTACACATGCTGAAATTGTTATATTTTAGTAATTCCTGCTGTTGAAATTAAATTAAAGGTATGTATGAAAGACACATTATTAAAACAAATTAAACAATTATTATAAATGTGTAAGGTTTTTCTCAACTCCAGTATTTTACATTCAAAGAAAAAAACCTTGAAAGAAAATTACAAAATTTACACTTAAATTCACATAATGTTCACAGTCTTAAAGGAGCTGGTTGAAATGGATGGTTCTCAAACAGTAAACCAACAATTATAGTTTAATGAAAGCACAGCTAGTTATTCATAAAGTTAGATTTGCTACGGTTATGTGCCTTTGTGCTGCTTTTTCATTTTTCAACCAGAAGACAAGACATATGGTTCTGCTGCTCGTTTTTATGAGAACATATTGAATTAACCCTCGTGTCGTCCTGCAGGTCAAAATTGACTCGTTTTAAAGTTTGAAAATGTGGAAAAAATATATATTTTCACAGTGAAACTTCTGATGTCCACATTTTCAAC
Organism: Amphiprion ocellaris; assembly: GCF_022539595.1. NCBI lineage: Eukaryota > Metazoa > Chordata > Actinopteri > Pomacentridae > Amphiprion > Amphiprion ocellaris. Next base: position 1,265,914 of record NC_072776.1, on the reverse strand, counting down.
ATTTTTGGGAAATCTTTGAACATTTTTTGGTGGAAAAAAGAAATGTTAAAAATGTTTCTTAAGAACATTCACAAAAAATCTACCAAAATCCAGCAAATTTCACTGGATTTTGGTTGATTTTTATGTGAATGTTCTTAAATAAAATATAAGTTTTACTGATATATATGGAATCACTTTAGATATTTTTAGGATTTTTTGGAAGATTTTTACTCATTTTTTGAAAATATTTACAATAATTTTCTTGCCAAATTTGGGGGATTTTCTTTAAAAATAAAACTTTTAAGGGAAACTTTTAAGGAATCATTGGAATTTTCTTCCTGAAGGTTTTGCAAATTTTCAGAAATTTGGGGGATTTTTTTGCTGAATTTTTGGATTTTTCTCAGACAAGGAAACAATATTTTTTGGTGCCTGTAAATGAAGACAACAGGAGGGTTAAACCTGAATTACAATTTCTGAAATACAGTTACCATAAGGTTGATTTGTTTCGTCTGTTTAAAATTGTGTGAGGTTTTATAATATTCATTTCACATCTCCGTTCCTATTTTCTGTGTTTTCCACTCCTGCAGCAGATTACTGGGATGCACTGCAGAGCATTCAAAAGAGGGCAGTGTAACCACACATGCAGGGTTCGCCTGATGCCTTCCCCTATTTCTGTATCTCTTGCATAAACAATGCCACAATTTCCATACAGCATATGTATTTAGTTTCAACTTTGCACCTTTGCAAATCAAACCTTTCAAACTTGTATTTTTATTTTTGTTTCAAATTAATATTCTATTTGCCGGGGGGGAAAGTGTCTAGAGGGGGGAGAAAAAAAGAAATATGACTAATATAATTCCAACAGACATTTCAACAGTACGAGTGAAAAACCCAGTGGTCAAGCTGTGAGGAGAAAGCTGCACCTGGTAATTGCTGCAACACCCACTGACCCCTGTGCAATGTGGATCAGCGTACCCCTTCACTACATGTAAGAAAATTGCTTCATAGTTAGTGCATTATTGTTTCAGTGATGGCAGAGAGGTTGCGTCGCCTGGCCCTGGGTGGCATCATTAACACAGGCTGGAGCAACACGTTTAAATCAGATGGCATTGTCACAGGTGTAACTACTGCTGTTCATGCATGTGATTAATGTCCCCTTTTTTGATTAATTTCCTACGTTGGCTGAGAAGCCCTCGCATTTGTGATTAATGAACCTGCAGCCTAATATAATATAATAGTGGTCTGGCACTTATTTTTTATGTGCGTGTTTGTGTGCGTGTGAGTGTGTGTGTTCTCACTGGTACCAGTGTGCAGCATCCTTCAAATCCCAGTTCAGTCAGTGGTCACAGCTAAAGGTCAGACTGGAGGAAATCACACACAACACACGGACTCCCTAATAGCGGTGTTTTTCTCAGCATGGAGTGGCGATAGAGGCTGCATACTGGGCTGCAACAGAAAACAAAGACGGCCGAGAGAAACTGGCACAGACCTAGAATGTAAAGTTAGTGGGAGGCTGATACATAAATCCACATACAGTGACGCAGCTCAGGTCTCATGGGTCTAAGCTTCTATCTCTGCCCGAGGGCTGGGAAGGGTGTGACCAAGATGCTGCAAACCAGAGCTCTTCATCTTTTCACAGACGAGGGGGAAAAAAAACATACAGCTTGGTTATCCTCACTGTTGACCTTTTGATGTCCAAGTCAATATTGTCTGTCTTTTTTTCCCCCCATCTCCCCGGTGGTGACAGAGACAGAGGACACAGGGGTCTGTAATTAGCTGGTTGACCCCGGAGTTGGGTTGTGTGACCCCAGCAGCCGTGAAGCGCAGATCCAGCCTGATCAGATGAGTAGTTCTGAGGGATCAGTGGTTGAAAGACAGCCGCCTCTGCAGCTCAGCCAACCCAGTCACATTAGCCAGCGCCAGCCGAGACGGGGGCACGGTTACAGGAGCCCAGCTGCCGAGCCCAAACAGAGCCACAAACACCTGTCTGGGGTAGAGCACAAACATATAGACGCACGCTTTTCAACATCCACGGACACCGATGCGACTGCAAAACACACTACCTGCCACCACTCAAGGAAACGAAAGGAGGCGGAGGGGGGGGGGGGAGAGAGCGAGGCTGAGGGGTAACCTGACCCAGGTAGGGGAAGGATAGGTGGAGGGAGGTGGATGGGAGGCGAGGGAGGAGCTGTCCTGGCCCTTGGTCAAGTGCCTTGTATTCCACAAACAGGCCGCATCCAGTTACACTTTACCTGAGAAGCTGAGCCTGAGGAGAGGATTCAAAGAAAAGCAGCGTGGACCTCCCTCCCTTTGGTGCACCCAATGGAGATTTCACTCTCACAAAACACATTCTGATTTCTGCTCTGCACTGCAAAAACTCTAAATCTTACCAAGTCTATTTGTCTGATTTTTAGTCAAAATGTCTCATCCCACTTGATTTAAGATAAATTCACTTAACAAGAGACATTTCAGCAGATGGAGGGACTTGTTTTAAGACAATGCATCTGAAATATCTTAAGTCAAACAATCTGGAAATTATCTTGTTTTGAGTTGAATTTTGCAAGAAAATTCAAAATAAGTTTAACCCTCGTGTCGTCCTGTGGGTCAAAATTGACCCATTTTAAAGTTTGAAAATGTGGAAAAAAATATTGTAACAGTGAAACTTCTGATGTCCACATTTTCAACATTTTTTGGTGGAAAAAAAGAAATGTTAAAAGTGTTTCTTAAGAACATTCACAAAAAAATCTACCAAAATCCAGTGAATTTGGTGTTGAAAGTGAATGTGGTTGATTTTTATGTGAATGTTCTTAAAGAAAATAGAAGTTTTACTGATATATATGGAATCACTTTAGATATTTTTAGGATTTCTTTGGAAGATTTTTACTCATTTTTAAAAAAAAATATTTACAAGAATTTTCTTGCCAAATTTGGGGATTTTTAAAAAATAAAACTTTTAAGGGAAACTTTTAAGGAATTATTGGAATTTTCTTCCTGAAAGTTTAGCAAATTTTCAGAAATTTGGGGAATTTTTTTGCTGAATTTATTTATTTTTTTTCAGACAAGGAAACAATATTTTTTGGTGCCCATAAATGAAGACAACAGGAGGGTTAATACATCTCAAATTAGGAGGTTACATGAAAGTGAAAATCTATTTTTGAGGGAAAAACTACTATTTTTTTTTAGTATATCTGGCTTATTTTAGGACACCTAAGCTTAACAATCCTGGTAAAATAGAGCTTAAAATAACTTTTCCCGGCTAATTTTGAGATCTCAGTATTCTAAATATCATATCCTATTTCAAGAAATCTTACTAAGCCATTTTTCACTTGTTCTATTGGCAGATTTTTTCACTTATTTCAATGTAAAAGTTCCTTGAAATAATTTTTTTTTTCTTGTTTTGAGGGGGCATTTTTTCCACCTTTCCAATGTGAGCGTGTATCCAGGGATTTAGTGAAACTTAAGGTCAGTTCATGTCCAAGTGTCCCCTTTTGTCCCCCCGTCAGCTGTAAGAATTATTAAAAGCATTGCCGGTTGATAATTGGTAAATGTGGCTCAGCTGTCTTCGCTGCCTCGGTGGCTCACTACGCTAATTAAAAGCAGCGAGATGGGAGAAAGGGAGAGAGTGTCATCAAGGACACGCTGGGAGACGTTCACCTGAGACAGCACAGTCACTGATGCTCCAGGCACATCAGTACGACCTGAACGCAGCACTGTTTGAAGTTGTGACAGTGAGAAAGAGAGACAAAAGCGTCTGGATCTGAAACTGTTGCCCTTGGGGGGAATAAAGAGATGGGAAGAAATAGAGAGGAGAGAGCAGAGTGAAGACATGGAGACGGGGTTAAGCACAAATTTGGTAGCTGTAGAGAGAAAAGCAAAGGAGGAGCGTCCTCCCAAATGTCTGTATTAAAGTTAAGGCCTCCTCTTTACTTATTATTTAGTCTCACTTTCTGTTGCTCATCTTTCATTCCTCTCTACCTCTCTCAAGTCATCATGTTTACACAAGCTGTTCCTGCCATCTCCCTGTTGTCTAACCCTCTGCTGTTTTTCCTCCTTCTTTCCCTTCTTTCTTTGTCTTTTTCCTGCTGGTTGGAAATCTGCGAGGCTTGCTCATCGGCGCCAGCCTCTGTTAATCCCCTCCCAAAGCACCTTAGCAACGCTAGGAATTTAGAGATGCTAAAAAAAACACACGACGACAACGACAACAACTGTTCTTAACGCTGGGCTCATATTGGCAAGAGTGGCCACATCTTGAGATGTGTGTGTGTGTGTGTGTGTGTGTGTGTGTGTGTGTGTGTGTGTGTGTGTGTGTTTTCCATAAGTAGTTCAGAACAATCTGGAAGGGTGTGATAACCAAGGATCTCTCAAGAGTGCGTTTGTGTGAGTGTGTGTACATATGGAGTACGTGCGCGCACAGAGTGGGAGTGTATGTTTATGCGATATAGTTCCTATAGAACACCGGCAACCTGGTAATCACTGCATGTAGTCACCTGAGATGCTCATTATCTAGTCTCTGTACATGTTCTGTCTTTGTCTGAGCACTGAGTCTGTACCTCAGCACACTCTGCACGCTGCTGGATGAGTCTCACAAGTGTTTTGTGTTTGTGCGGTAAGCTGCACACACCTGAACGAGTCAATGATAGACCGAGAGGCTTAAGTGAGCGGGAAAATAATAAATTATGACAGATAGCAGTGAAACAATTTGTGTTACTACGGGTCCAGCTTTGATGTTAGCCAAATGCCTTGATGAAAAAAAATAAATCAATAAAGCAAGGTTGCAACACTCATCGCAATTACCAAGTCAGTTATTTTTCATTTATTGGCTTTGTGATGTTCACACATCAACACAGATCACCCCCTCCGCCTCTCGCTTTTTCTACCCAAAATCAATTACTCGGGGGCAATGGTAGAATAATTGAGGGCGCATTTAGGCCTTGAAATTAATACATAGTTTAAATGTTCAAACTTTTCTGCGACTTCTCGCTCTGAAGTATTAATTTACCTCTCAAATTGAATGTGAGAATAAATGACGTGAAGCACAATATTTTGTTCTCAGGCAGCAATAAGATGCAAGAGTTTATTTAATATGTGTTCTCTCACTTTTATTTTTTAAATTCTCCAGCAAATGCTATGTAAGTCAACAGAAAAACAAACCGGAAAATGTAAGTGTTGAGTGCATAACAAAGACCTGTCTCACAAGATGACATTTAATCCATCAAAAAAATGCAGTTTCCATTTTTTTTTTAAAGAAATGAAAATAGAAATTTACATGACATGTACACTCATGCACAGGAAATATGTTAATTAGAAAGCTAACAGCATATCCAAACAATAAATGTTTATTTTCTGACAGTCTGCCAGAGGTTTGTGTTCAAATGAAAATTACCTGTTTCACTCTGTTTCCACGCTGCACTGAGAGCCGTGGCCGAACAGGGACGGATGCTTCAACTGATTCTCTGGACCGACCGCCAGATCTTTACAAGTTTCCTATCAGGCTGGTCAAACAGCACATTAAATACACTCAAAGCTGGAGAAATATTCATTACAGGCATTTTGACGGATTTTACAGTTCTGAAAATGCAGCGGGTTATTGGAAAACATGCCAACTGAGGGACTAAGAGTATTAAGACAGTGAAGCTGGCACCATTGAAAGGGAATGGGGAAGGAGAGCTGCTGCAGGCACTGCAGATTTTTTTGTGTGTGTTTGTTTTTGCCAAGATGGATAAAATATAGGGTGGGGTTTGTTTTTTTTTTTTTTGTTACGTCCAACTTTCAGGTAAGCCACTTAAGAGAAAAAAACTCCCACATGCTCTGAAATCAGACACTGACAAAAGGTTTTTTTGTAATTTAGGGGTTAAAATTAGGTAGCATCACATGGGAAAGAGTTAATGGAGGAAATTTCAGGCACTGGCTCTTGCTGACATTTTCCAAAAGGTCTTTTTCGCTCAGCAGCCATCTCCTGGTGCTCGCTGCAGCGATAGCTTGCCAGTAGAGGAGACTAGGTGCTGTCTGGTAATCGCAGTCCACCCACAGTGATCCACGTGCACTGCTGGTAGTAGGGACTTTGCTGGAAGACAGAGAGACAGGGAGATGGACAAACTGAGGGTGCTGATTTGTAGGGATATCATATGTCACAAGTCAATGCAGAACATGCAGAAATACGTCATCTCATATAACAAACACACACTGTGACCAGGTTATCATTTCAATGACAGACTGATCAAATTTATCCCGCACCTTGATAGCCGACAACAATCTAATGGCTCTGGAAACAAATTGAATAGGGTTATAATCATTGACAACGATTTATCTGCACCTCTTTGGCATTTTTTGGTGACATAAGCATCGTTCACTTGTTCCAATCTGACCTATCTAAACGAGCCGGTTTGCTGATCACTTGACCCAGCGGGGTTCAGAGGTCGGCCGGTTCAAACAGCTATCAGCGAGCTGCAGGTTGCGGTAGGCTCCGTAAACCTGCTGCTTCTTATCTGAACTCTTTGACCCCTCATTAACCCCTTTTCTGCCGCTTGGAGAATTATCACCTGCCACAGACGAGCAGAAATCCTTTACAGCATGTGGTGGGTTGGAAGGAGTGCGGCCCAGCGATAGACGAACGCTGCAGGTGTGTCGTACAGCACATTTTATTGAGGGAACTGTCGAGTCAGTGAGAGTTGGTGGGCGTAGGAGACTGTCAGTCAAACAGGGTTGTAAAACAAGAGTAAGAGTCTGCAGCTGTGCTTTGAACGACAGCGTTTTAACATGCAGATGTTGCTTTCATGTCACATGGGATGGAGGCAGAGATGGGAAGGCTGCACACGTTAACAACATATGGGTTTTTACACCATGAAGACAGGTGTATGATTACAAAAGTAGTTGGAGGACGATTCAAACACTGTCCATTAAAATGGGCTTTGGCTGATATGTAGCATCAATATTTGTTTGATTTTCAAACTATGAAGTGCCACTTGAGGCATAATAGAGTTGTCAGAAAAACCTGCATTTCCCAGTCGTGATTAAAAACTTCGATATTTAGTCAGACGCAGGTATAATATTTACTGTGATCAACATCTTCACTGCAGCTGAGGCAGATATTACAGTCATTTGTTTTCAGACTTTCACCTGAGGATGGTTGAAAAGATAATGTGGCAATCTCAAAGGTCACTGATTTGATCTCTTTCTCTGCAGCTATGGCAATAAATGATGACTGCAGGCGTGTTTTTGAAGATGATGTGATCAGTAACGTATCCATTACAGTTCAGTGTCAGCACCCATGAAAATGGAAAAACTGTACGCTTCTTCTTGAAGATGGAGCAGCAATATCTAATTGTGATTTTTCTGACAGATATTGCAAATTTAAATTGAGATGCAACTTCTTGAAGTCGACCTTAGTTCAGTATTCACTGTGCAAGAAAATGTAAAACATTGATGGAGCATTAGCACATGAGATCCGTCACAAACCACCAAAAGCGTGACTGTCACATGGAAGACGGCTTGAATTTGTCAAGCCACTGAGTTAAAACCTTGATCAGACGTGCTGCATGGCGTAAAGTCTAAATTACAGCCTTTGCAAATGGTAAATTACATTGCTTCAAATTGTGATTTAGATGTAAAATATATAAATTGTTCAGCCGTAGTTGAATTTTGTTGCGTTAGCTCCACCTACCCTCTCTGGCTGAGAGGCTGATAGAACATGCATCACTAACCGTGCACGGCTTGTAATTTTATGCCAAAATGTTGTCACAGACACCCAATCCATAATACCGTGAATGCAAGGACTCTATCACTGTCATGTTGTCTCATCTGGCAAAAGATTTAACACATATATTTAAATGAAATCTTCAAGATGGCCACCATGAGGGATCAACAAATATATATTACACTTCAAAGGTAAACATGGCAAATACACTACATTCCTTGACAATCTATCCAGAGCTGGTTGAGGTTATTAAAAACACAAATATCAACCTCATGGTGGCAGTAGTAGTGAAGTTATTAGGATGCATCCTCCGGGAACCATGAATATCAGTTGAAACTATCCTATCTTAAAGATAGAAAACTCTAAATCTTACCAAGTCTATTTGTCCTATTTTTAGTCAAAATGTCTCATCACACTCAATTTAAGATAAATTCACTTAACAAGAGACATTTCAGCAGATGGAGGGACTTGTTTTAAGACAATGCATCTTAAATATCTTGTTAAGTCAAACAATCTTGAAATTATCTTGTTTTGAGTTGAATTTTACAAGAAAACTCAAAATAAGTTTAACCCTCGTGTCGTCCTGCGGGTCTAAATTGACCCGTTTTAAAGTTTGAAAATGTGGAAAAAATATATTTTCACAGTGAAACTTCTGATGTCCACATTTTCAACATTTTTGGGAAATCTTTGAACATTTTTTGGTGGAAAAAAGAAATGTTAAAAATGTTTCTTAATAACATTCACAAAAAAATCAACCAAAATCCAGCGAAATTTTTATGTGAATGTTCTTAAAGAAAATATTACATGTTTTACTGATATATAAGGAATCACTCTAGACATTTTAAGGATTTTTTGGAAGATTTTTACTCATTTTTGGAAAATATTTCCAGGAATTTTCTTGCCAAATTTGGGGGACTTTATTAAAATCAAATTTTTAGGGGAACCTTTTAAGGAATTATTGGAATTTTCTTCCTGAAGGTTTTGCAAATTTTCAGAAATTTGGGGAATTTTTTTTGCAGATTTTTTTGAAATTTTTTCAGACAAGGAAACAATACTTTTTGGTGCCCATAAATGAAGACAACAGGAGGGTTAATACATCTCAAATTAGGAGGTTACGTGAAAGCAAAAATCTATTTTTGAGTTTTTCTTTCTTTTTTTTTTTTTTTTTTAGCATATCTGGCTTATTTTACGACACCTAAGCTTGACAATCCTGGTAAAATAGAGCTTAAAATAAGTTTTCCCAGCTAATTTAAGATCTCAGTATTCTAAATATCATATCTTATTTCAAGAAATCTTACCAAGTCATTTTTCACTTGTTCTATTGGCAGATTTTTTCACTTATTTTAAGGTAAAAGTTCCTTGAAATAAGTGTTTTTTTTCTTGTTTTGAGAGGAGCATTTTTTCCAGTGTACTGGATAAGTCAATATTTTGACCTGCTGGTGGCACTAGAGGAAAAGTCAGAGGATAGCCACAGTTGAAATCATTCTCCAGGGATTATGAATTTCTATAAAAGGTCTTACGTCAATACATCAAGTAATTTTTGAGCTATTTCAGTGTGGTGGACTGACCGGACAACAGACGCAGAGACATTGTTCTGTGAGGACTGGTTGGCTGTTTTTCTGATCATTTTGCTGTTATATTTAGACCAGTTAAAAGAACTTAATTGGCTGAAATAATTAGTTTCTGACATAAACGTTTCTTTTGTGCAGGAAAGAACTAGAAAGTAAGAAAAAAGTAATAAAAGTCTGCAGGAGGTGCTGACACTTTCAAACTCTTCCACCTCAGCTCTCACCGCTGAGCACCACAGAATGCTGTATTAAAATGTTCTTATTGCAATCTACATGCTTTAAAGTGTGTATTTTTTTTTTTTGCTCTGACTAATTGAAAAAAAAACTTTAATAACCAATTCAACTATGACTCAAGGTTACTGCTTATATTAAGTGAGGAGCAGGAAGCCACTTACCGTGTTTTCATTAACATTTTATTCTAAATTCCCCCTTTTGCTCTTGAACACCTCTATTAGTTCGACCCATGCTGCCAAACAACCCCAAGTTTGTTTGTCACCAAGACTCCGTGAAAGAAACTCTTTGTGGAACCACTTGTGCTGAAAGAGGAGAAAAAGAAAAAACTAAACGGTAAACTCCAGGCTAAAGCTTCTTCTTTCAAGTGCACAAACAGGAGGATTGTAGAGGACACTTAAAACTTCTCACGTGACCCTTCTTTGTTGTTCTGTTTGGGACATGGCTATCAGAGTGTTTGGCTGATGTGAACACAGCGCACGGAGATTCTGAGAAAATGGGGTTTTACCTTTAAAAAGATCCCGGCTCTGGTGATTGTTCTTTTGATTTACAGAATAAACGTGTTTATCTTTAATAGCAAATAACTGAGGATTTATCATTTTTAACGTTTGAAGACACTGTTCTCTGCATCTCATGTTCAAGTCGCCACCTGGATTTAACTAAGTAAATAGGTAAGAGTCTTTCATTGGATAATTACTGCAGTGATGACAACAACTTATTTAACCCAAGCTGATGCAGTGAGGAGCTTCTCATTTCTTCAACAACCATGTTGGAAGACATATCCTGTGGTCATGGAAAGGATGTTCATCTGTCTCAGAAGGGTCAAATTATTGGCCTGCATCAAGCAAAGAAAACAACTAAGGAGATGAAATGACTAAAATCAGGCTAAGAACCGTCCAACGGTTTATTAAAACCTGAAGGATAGTGGAGAACCATCATCTTCCAGGAATTAGTGTGGTCTGATGGGTCCAGATTTACCCTGTTCCACAGTGATGGGGGCATCAGGGTAAGAAGAGAGGCAGATGAAGTGATGCCCTCATCATGGCTAGTGGGGGTTAGGGTTATGATCTGGGGTTGGTCAGGTTCACCAATGTTATGTTCCCAAAGAATGAGGTCAGCTGACACCTGAAGATACTGAAGGACCAGGTCTTTCCATCAGTGGAGGTTTTCTTCATGTTCCTAGATGATGATGTCAGGATTCATGGGTTCACATTGAGAATGAGTGGATCAGGGAGCAGGAGATGGATTGTCCTCCACAGAGTCCAGACCTCAGCCCCACTGAGAACCTTTGGGATGTTCTGGAGAAGACCTTGTCCGACTCTTCCATCATAAATATAAGATCTTGGTTAAAAAAAAAAATGGAGAAATAAATGCTGTGACATTACAGAAGCTTATTGAAGCGATGCCACAGTGAATGAGTGTCGTACTCAAAGCTACAGGCGATCCAACAAAATATTAGTGTGTGTGACCTTTTTTTTTGGCTGGGTAGTGTATGACAGCGAAACAAGGTGGTCTTAATTAGAGCGATAGATTTTCCAGTACAGACTCAATGCAGGAATTATTATCATTTATTCGTTGGGTACCTTTGCTTCTCTTAAATAAAAAAATATGATTTAATAACATTTTTTGGGGAGTTTTGGCTGGAAGGTGCATTGACACTGATCTAAAATAAGAACTGTGCAAGCAGCTTATTTTGACCCATTATAATTTGTTATTGTACTATATAGTATGATGGAAGCAAGGAAGGAAGAGAGGAGGCCAAGGCGAATGGATAGGTCAGCAAAACATCACACTTTGCTGCACTTTGATCTTTCCATAAACTTAACCACGTTTTCAATATGGGAATCAAGATGCTGAAGGTCTTTTAATCCAAGCCCTGACTTTGTTTTTAGTTTCATTTTTTGTGCCTTAACCAAACCAAACGTAGGCAAGAAGTATCTGCCATTTTACGCTGCTGTGGGTTAAATTCACAGTGTAAGGATAAGTACGCTATACTGTCATTGTGGATGGAGGACATGCTACTAGATGTGATTTCAAAAGGGTGCTCTATCCCTAAGCAGGTACGAGTCAGTCAGTTCTTTTAGTCATCTGGCCAATTTTATTTACAGGTAAAAACTTAACCCTCCTGTTGTCCTCATTTACAGCACCAAAAAATATTGTTTCCTTGTCTGAAAAAAAATGTAAAAATTCTGCAAAAATTCCCCAAATTTCTGAAAATTTGCAAAACCTTCAGGAAGAAAATTCCAATAATTCCTTAAAAGTTTCCCTTAAAAGTTTTATTGTAAAAAACTCCCCAAAATTTGACAAGAAAATTCTTGTAAATATTTTCAAAAAATGAGTAAAAATCTTCCAAAAAAATCCTAAAAATATCTAAAGTGATTCCATATATATCAGTAAAACTTCTAATATTTTCTTTAAGAACATTCACATAAAAATCAATTGATTGATTTTTATGTGAATGTTCTTAAGAAACATTTTTAACATTTCTTTTTTTTCCACCAAAAAATGTTCAAAGATTTCCCAAAAATGTTGAAAATGTGGACATCAGAAGTTTCACAGTGAATTTTTTTTTTTTTTTTTTTCACATTTTCAATTTAAAACGGGTCAATTTTGACCCGCAGGACGACACAAGGGTTAAAATCCTTCTCTGGCCGTTGACTTAACCCCATAAACTCATCTGTGTGTTTTAGAGTTGCATATTTCAAAAATATTTCCATGAAAATAATCCCTTCATGCTTTAAAACGGCTCAGCTGTAACTCCACACAGTTGCTTCCTTTAGAATGTACAGATCTACGAAGTCCCCGTTTCTCTCTGCAGCATTTGTTGCAGCTCAAGCACACCAGCTCACCTACAGCTGCACCCAAACACTATAAAACTACTCTACGCTACACATGCTGTAACACTGGAGTCATTCTGAAGAAGAGTGATGTAGAAAGTCCAGTCCCACAAGTCGGCAGTTCATTTTTTTCTTGAGGTTTGTTACAAACTAAACTCTGAAAGTCTGAAGTTAAAATTCTTATTTCACTCATAATTAGCCCTCTAAAGAAAGACACCCTACAGACATGTTTTCACCGGAGGGGCAAGAGTAAAGAAAACTCCTCTGATTCTATAAAAATACAAAAAAAACCTGAATTTATATTCATGTAGGGTCAAAACTTTAGCTCTACATTAATCAGATTAATCTCCATAATTACTAATGTTGTGAGGTCTTCATCTTAATATTTATGCTTGTAAGGTGAAGTTGCGTTATTTATAATATTGTAGGCTCTTAGCTACAGTACTACAGCAGTTAGGTTATTCTCCATGATTAATAATATTGTATGGTCTCTGCCTTAACATGTATTATAATCAGGTAAAGGAGTATTTTAAACAATTTTGTAGGGTTTAAACTCTAATATGTAAAAGTTTCAGGTAAAATTACACAATAAATTACACTGTGGGGTTTTGTAAACAATATCATAACTTGCTTGGTTGATTTATGATGCCATTTATGGGAAAGTACTTTGGTGCAGTGATTGCTGTTGAAAATGTGCGATATAGAAACCGGAGACTAGACTGGACTGAAACAGTTAAAAACCACCACAAACTGAAACCCCCAAAATTACCATCGAGTCAAATAAGCACTTTTCCAAGATAGTAAAACATAAACTAAACATTATATTTATGAAGGGAAGATTTATGGCAGGACTGTTGTATTAGTCTGTCTGTGTGCAATAAACTACCAACTGCTTGTACGCTGGACAGTGTGGGTATAAAATAACAAAGTTTGCTTCATATCTTTATTTTCTTATCCAAATAACCTGAGGGTTTGTGTGAAAATTGTCTGTTTTTTGCTTTGTTGGACCAAGCTTCAGTGATGTTGCCACATTCTGAGATCTCAGCATGCAAGAGGGTTTGCAAATTGCAATATGAATTGAAGGAGATGGTGATTAATGATTAATCTCTCAGCCAATGACTATATTGCACTAACAGAGACGTGGTAGTCACAGTGGCACACCAAATGTAGAGTTTTCTTTAGAAGGTTGCGTGAATGATGCATTGCACAACAAATCTGCAGCCAAAAAGTAGAATTTTTTGTTTGTGGAGAAAGTGAAAGTTCAATCATGTCAAGCTATTTATGTTGCCTGTTTCATTTTCCAACATGTGGATATAAAAAATAAATTCATAGAGTTGTCATATACGCAGCTGCTGACTCTGTTGTCAATCAAATTAGCCCAACTATGGCAATGCTGAAGGTTTAAGCCTGTTATATGATATCAATCCAGAATTATATCAGTCATAATTCTGCATCGCATCGTATCATAATTAAAATGCATTTGGAGAATAAAACATGAAACATCACTTTTGCCAAAAAAGGTTGGAAAGAAGGTGATGATGCACAGGATTAATTAGTTCGGCATCTCCAGCACAAACTGGCAGAATACTGAGTGTGATGCGTGCGTGTAGCCTTTTAGACGTGTGTTTCCTCAAGGTAAACTCAACAGATCACTGTGAGTGATGGCACTTCTCAAACTAGAGGCTGTGGGCTTCTCATATATGATAAATCCCTGCTGCCATCAGAGGACAGCACTACAGATCATTCATCATATCTTTTAAGTAACTGAAGAAGGCTCTCACAGTTCAGTGCTCCTGCGATGCACATTTTAAATTTTACATGTGAAGCTAAATGCATCTATTGGATTCAAAGCATTCATTCAAAACATCTTAATATTTTCCTTTTTGATTATTCAACGCTCCTGCTGTCCTCATTTACAGGCACCAAAAAATATTGTTTCCTCGTCTGAAAAAAATCCAAAAATTCAGCAAAAAAATCCCCAAATTTTGGAAAATTTACAAAACCTTCAGGAAGAAAATTCTTGTAAATATTTTTTAAAAATGAGTAAAAATCTTCCAAAAAAATCCTAAAAATATCTAAAGTGATTCCATATATATATCAGTAAAACCTGTAATATTTTCTTTAAGAACATTCACAAAAAAACAACCAAAATCCAGCGAATTTCACTGGATTTTGGTTGAAAATCCAGCGATTTTGGTTGAAAATGTGGACTTCAGAAGTTTCATTGTGAAATTTTTTTTTTTCCACATTTTCAAACTTTAAAATGGGTCAATTTTGATCTGCAGGACGACACGAGGGTTAAATGTGTTTTTTGTTTTTTTTTAAAGCATTTTTCTGCACTTGTGATGCGTCTCCTCTACATATTTAGGTCGCACGTGTTGACAGAATCATTGAATTTTCAGCTGAGAAACCCAAATGCTTTGCCTCAGTTGAATAAAACGCCCACTTGTTTGCACATCTCCCACCTGTATGCCCTCTCAGCTCTGAAAACCGCACAGATGCAAGAAAGCAAGGCTTAAGTGTGGCAAAATGTGGCGCTGCCGTTAAAATGATGCCCAATTCAGTACCTGTGCAACTGGAGTTAAATCTAACTACCACCTCTGTCCTTGCTTCTAAACTTGTCCTCTACACAATAACTTTGCAGCCTGCTAATTCACTCCACTGGAGACACTCTGCTGCTGGATTTTAGCCAATAGCAGCGTCTTTCTTTCCCATTCCAAGAAGCATGATGTTGTGAGACAGCAGAGAAATTAGAGATTGGGGTGGAAGGTCTGGCACAAAACACAAACGACTATGACACCGAAACCCATACAAAGCGTCTGACTCTGATATGGGAGACTTCTGTTCTCAACACATCTCCCACCAAGTGTCAACACTGGTTTCTTTACCCATGATCAAGAGCTTTAGCAATCTTAACCTAGATGCCTGAATTTAAAGTGGCATAAATAGTAGTGCTGACCACTTGGAGGTGGTGGAACAAGCTGAAAACACCAAACTGTCTATTATTAACCTATAATATTGATATGAAAGACAGTAGAAAAGATGCTTCTTAGCTGCTATATACTCTATTTTGTTGCTAATTTAGTCTGTTGTCAAGGTTTCATTTTATAGATTGTTAAAAATGTAAGTCATGTAGTTATATTTTTGATTAAAATGTATTGATTTAAGTAAACTGATCGACCCTGCTAAGTTATTTCACAGCAGGGCGGCATCACACTTTGTAATTTTAAGCAGATTTTCAGCCAGAGACTTTCACTATTTGAGGAAGGCCTGAGATCATGTCTTTTGGGAAACTTGGAGGGTTTACATTTTACAGTCAGACACCTTTTACCCATGATCATCAGCTTTACCAATCCCAATCTAGATGCCTAAATTCAATTAAAAGCTGCATAAACCGCTGTTCTGGCCACTTGGAGGTGATGGAACAGGCTGAAAACACCAAATTGTCCACTATCAACCTAAATATTGATATGAAAGACAATGAAATAGATGTTGCTTAACTGTTTTATACTCCACCTAGTTGCTAATTGAGTCTGTTGTCAGGTGTCAGGGATGGATTGCTATAAATGTAAGTCAGGTAGTTACAGTTTTTAAATAAAATGTATTGATTTAAGCAAATTGATCGACCCTGCTAAGTTATTTGACAGCTGGGAGGTATCACAGATGTTCAGCCAGAGATCATGAGTTTACTTTCTACCATCAGACACCTCTTAGCCCTCGTGTCGTCCTGCCGGTCAAAGCTGACCCGTGTTAAAGTTTGAAAATCTGAAGAAAAACAAAATTCACAGTGAGACTTCTGATGTCCACATATTCAATATTTTTGGGAAAACTTTAAACATTTTTAAAAAATGTTTCTTAAGAACATTCAGAAAAAAAATCAACCAAAATCCAGTGAATTTCAGTGGATTTTGGTTGAATTTTATGTGAATGTTCTTAAGAAAATATTACAAGTTTTACTGATATATATGGAATCACTATATCATTTTTTTGGGGGGGGGGAGATTTTTACTCATTTTTTGAAAATATTTACAAGAATTTTCTTGCCAAATTTGTGGGGATTTTTTTTAAATAAAACTTGTACGGGAAATTTTTAAGGAATTATTGGAATTTTCTTCCTGAAGGTTTTGCAAATTTTCATAAATTTGGGGGGTTTTTTGCTGAATTTATGGATTTTTTCACACAAGGAAACTATATTTTTTGGTGCCCGTAAATGAGGACAACAGGAGGGTTAAACATATTCGGTTTATGAGCTTCCAAGTCCTGGTTTGGGATAAAATAATTAGACAATATCCCACCTAAATGACCTGGCAGGGCAGAGGAAGTTTTGGAATATTTACTATATCGATATTTGGATTTTGGTTTCTCTTGAGGCCTTAACCAGAGCTTCTTAGGTGGTTTCTTAGGTTTAGACTCATGACCTGAGAGAATCCTGGCTGCAGCCCTGATTGGGAGTTCCTCTCTCACTCATTCAGTGATGGACAGTGAGGCCACTCAGTATGCTGTAGCCCACCCTCCACCCTCCACCCTCCACCTCCCACCTTCCACCTCCCAAACTTGCATCTTCTACAGACTTATTCTTCCCTTTCTCCTCTTTCCTCCCCGGTTCCTGTGGAGTGGCTGTTTTATGTTTATTTTTTTGTGTGGTCCCAGCACCGTCCCGTTTTTTTACCACTCCCTCTGACGGGTTACCCCGGTCCCCCCTCGCACCTGCGCCGCTCCCAGGTCCCTACAGGAATGTGCTGGGGCTTGTAATCGCCTTTGTGGGGGCCATTGAGTTGTACGGCTGACTGAAACTTCCCAACCTCACAGCGCGCTGGCCGCTGAATGGGGCTCAGCGTGGGGCGGCTCTCCAAACCACGGACGCTGCCAAATTCCTACAGTGGCGCTCCACAATCACTCCCACACAGGCCCCGATATACCGCCAGGCAGCGAGGGGGGGGAGGCTGGAGGGGAGGAGAGGGTGGTGGTGGTGGTGGTGAGTGTGCGTGTTGGACAGAGGAGATGGGAAGGAAAACTCCAAACAAGACGACCACTTCTTGTTTTTCCTGCATGTGCGCAAACACTCCATTTTTTGGTCACTTTTTAATTCTTTGTTAACAGTGATTTGGGGTTAACAATAAACTCTTAATATCTCACCTCTTTGCAAAAAGTTCCCGTGCAGATGCTATTCCAACAACGGAGAAATCTGAAAAATAAAAAAATAGAAATAAAAAAGGCGTTTTTTGTGGATGCTTGGACAAAGTTTGGAAATAATAAAGCAATTTCTCCTAACTTTCAGTGCATTCTGTGCTGCGTTTCGGTGCATTAGGTCTGTGTGCCGACGTACAGCGTGGTAGCTGTGGGTAGATAGAGCAGCACTGCAGGATTAAGAGGCAGCAAGATTGTTAAACATGTCAACGTGTAATTGCACGATAAGGCCCTTCCGAGAAATTCATTGGCCCAGTTGCTTTCTCTATTCCGCGCTAATCTCGCCCGGCACATTCGCTCTGTGCAATCTGTCTCCATAATCTTCTGTGACAGAGCGGGCGACGAGAGCAGGCTGCTTGGTAATTTTTTTAGGAAAAGGGGGGAGAGACGCGGAGAAAATATGCAGAGGCGTGATAAAGTGACGCTAATTATCCCCATTTAGGACAGGGAGTGCAAGGGATCGGGGCTTTACGAACAACCGAGTGTGCGCCGGAGCTGATGGTCTCCTAGCGCGGAATATATCGGTGGCTACAAGATAAGAGTATCGCGCGGTGGAGAGATTTATTGGCCGGTCAGCTAAACACGCGTGCGCGCAACCCGCGCACACACACACACACACACACACACACACACGCACAAAACACACACACACACGGCAACAGTATGCCACATCGCCTGTATACCCGCTGCACCCTACACTTACCCCCTCTTTCCACCTCAAGGTGTAATTTATTCGGGTTAAATTTGCCAGAACGCTCCTCTTTTTAGCCTGGCGATGCGCCGTGACGCGCTCCGCCTCTCCGTCTCTTTCAGCGTTAATCCGCATCTCTTCACATCAACAGATAAGATGGAAACAGATGCAAAACACGCGAGGAGGCCATCCCTCCAACCTCCCCTCCCCCCTCCTCCCCCCTCTCCACCCCGCCATACGGTGCGCGTCGTGGCGCGGAGATGCCCCCCCAAAAGATGCACCTTCTCCTATTTTGGAATTTAAAAACTCATTTCCAAGACATCTGCGGTTTTATTTCAAGAGATTAATGCGCAGCCAGACGTAGCATGCTTTTCAGTTTTTTAAACTATGGGGCCTAACAGGTTTAATTGACACACCATGCCAGTCTTCATCAGTGTGAAATAGGCCTTTTAACTATGTATTTGAGATTAATTGATTTTTAAAAACGCCGAAGTAGGCATAAATGTTCCTCATTTGAATATGTATGGATATTAATCTGTATCTTCATATGAGGTAATGAAAAAAAACTGCACGTCAGAAGCAGCTGTGGCCTGTCACAAAAAAATGAAGTCATCTTAATTTTTTATTGTTTTAAACGGATTAATGAAGATAAAATAACGCGAGTATGGTTTGTCTTTAAAATCTACAACGTATTTAGTAAAAAATAAATAATAATCTAGATCTCTGAAATCCTGATGAGTCATCAGTGACTCCAGGAGAGACCTGTCAGGAGTGTGTTGACCGATGGGAATTTTAAAAACCAGTCTGTGCAACACTCTGTCTGAACGCTTCCATGGTCATTTTTCCGTGACTCTGTTTTATATCTGAACAAATGTGGCCTTGAGATTATTTTTCTTCCGTTTCAATCACTGACTATTTATTGAAAGTTTCTTGCAGTGGATCGACTTGACAGTTTAAGTCCCACCTTCCTGCCTCTATCAAGAGCAAAATACAGAAACACCTCTCCATGACTGGACCAAAAAGCCACTAAAATGAAAGCTACTATAGTCATTTGTTAATTAATTTCTCATATTTGAACACCGTTTATTTGTTAAGCAAGATGAGCAAAAAAAGAGCAAAAGGATTTTTGTGATTCTGAAAGTGTTTTCCTTCTGTATTCTACTGTACCAATCTTCTAATAGTTCACATGTGTTTGTCCCACTTATAAACAATTAAATAGCAAATGGCAGATAAAAATGTGGATGTAAGACAAAACAGTCTAATACTGAATATATTGTTAATTTATGCTTTTAAAAAATAAAATCTTCAAACTGTTCCTTACATTTCTTGATTATTTCTGTCAGACTCTTCTCTAAAATGTTCAGAACAGAAGCAGTGAAATCCAGAGTTCACACTAATAATAATAATAATAATAATAATAATAATAATAATAATAATAATAATAATAATAATAATAATAATAATAATAATAATAATAATAAATAAACTACCT
This sequence comes from Amphiprion ocellaris, assembly GCF_022539595.1. Lineage (NCBI taxonomy): Eukaryota > Metazoa > Chordata > Actinopteri > Pomacentridae > Amphiprion > Amphiprion ocellaris. The sequence goes on along the minus strand of NC_072776.1, from coordinate 1,246,236 downwards.
CAGTGCAGCAAAAAGATATTTATTGTGGTAATTTATTGTTTGACAATCATATTAATTTCTAAAATATGAAGCTATATTTAAACAGAGTTGGTAAGAGGTTAAATTTTTCAGGAGCATTTCATAGTTTGAAATCTGGTGTGTGATCTGTTTAAGAAATAAAAGTCTTGGCACAACTTTGCAATTCAATAGCAGAATTAAAATGCAATGGCTGATTAATATAATGCTACAATATACTACAAACAGATTTTTAAAAATATGAATTAAATCTACAAAAATAAAATTTGAAGCTTAAATTTGCCACGAAAATTGTCATGTGTCTGTGGGAAAAATTAAAAAATGTCACGCATAATTTAGGAAAAACCTTTTAACTTAACATTATTAAATGAGGACATTTCGTTAAATATACTAACAGGTGGTTGTCATGTGAGGCCTTCTTAGATTGTTTTTTTTAATAAAATGTTCAAAAACAAACGTGTGAGGAATTATATGAATAATTTAGGCCTGCATGCCACTAAAATAGAGAAAAAGGGGGAAAGCGTTTTACAATTTATGCATAGATTTGCAATTACCCATAAAACTTGAGCACATGAAACCACATCCACCTGACAAAATGGTTTCCTTACAGCCCGCAGACTGTAGGCTTTTACGCGTAATTACGCACAAACAATTGGGCTATTTAAAAGCTCGTGGGATCTGTGTCCAGCAGCGATGTCAAAAATTTTAGAGGAGGCTATTTTTTTTCTAGAGGAGTCCTCATGACATCCTAAAAAAACGTGAAAACACTCCTGTGAGAAAAAAATAATCAATCTAAGACCGTTCTCTTAAGAATCAAAGCAACATCTTGTGAAATTTATTCAATTATTCTTCATTGCAATATCAGGGCTTTTCACTTGCAGAAAAGCACTTAAATTACAACAGCAGTTGCCCGTCATCCTTTGAAATATTAAAATTATTCACAATTTACAATAATTAGAGTGTTACAATAAAAAGAGATGATTTCCAAGAATTAAGACACAGGCTTCTGCAAATGAACACAAATGTTTAAAGAATGTGATTTTCCCATATCTTTTAAAGCACTTTCTTATGATTATGACACGTTATCTCATTTTCAAATAACTTACAAGAAACTTGCCCCGCCCCTCCCCAAAAATAAAAAAAATATGAGACAATTGAAGCAAATATACCCCCATGTGAACCTGGCCTAACCCTCAACTAAGACTGTGAAGTGATGGACAAAAAGATGGTAGCACAATAACCAATATCTCAGCATCATACTCGTTATATAATTCCACTGGTGGCTATTCCAAAAAAAGCCGAGATGAATATGCTATTTACCCTTCATTTACAATATCATAAACATTCTGTACAAAATGCAGGTAGTTCTCGGGACCGGGGTTATTTAGAAAAGAGGTAAATATTTGGTTATGTGTTCGTTTGCAGTTTTCAATTATTCTGTGAGTTCTAAATGTGTGTTAGAGGGACCGTCCCGTTCACTCCAGCCGTGGCGCTCTGGTAATGCTGCGGCAAGGCATGGAGTCTACTTTGCATTGACGGGTCCCCCGGCTCTCCGGTCGGTAAATACATGCTTATCATCTCTCTCAAGTCTCCGGGGCAAGGACCCCGTGAGTGTGTGCTGCTGACGGGAGGGCTTACACTCGGCTCCGACTTCACCAGCGACCCTAACGTCCCCATGGCAGCTGAAGAGGAGACGCCGGAGCCCTGGTGTTGTGTGTAGGTGATCCCGCCGTAGCCGGATGGAGAAGCGTTCATGTAGCTCTGAGAGTTCGAGATGGGGCTGTACTGCAGGGCCGTCATGTCATAGCGGTGCATGGGCTGGGGGTTGTGTGAGTGATGGTGGTGTGAGTGGTGGTGGTGGTGCGCTCCGCTCCCCGGGTGCTGGCTGTAGGCTAGCTGAGCCTCCTGCATCATCGCAGCGGCTGCCGCGGCTGCAGCCACCTGCCCCGAGTACGCACCGTTCGCCCAGCCGTTCATGTGCGCGTAGCCAGAGCTGGCCGAGCCTCCGTGACCCCCGGGGCTTTCTAACCTCTGCCCGACCCCGGATGAACTCATGCCGACCCCTAAACCAACTCCACCGCCACCACTGGGCCCAGAAAGCAGTCCACCGGCCAGGGAATATTTGTCCTTTTTCAGCAACGTCTTGGTCTTCCGTCTTGGCCGGTACTTGTAATCCGGATGCTCCTTCATGTGCATGGCTCGTAACCGTTTCGCCTCGTCGATGAAAGGACGCTTCTCAGCCTCGGACATCACCTTCCACTCGGCGCCCAGCCGCTTGCTGATCTCAGAGTTGTGCATTTTGGGATTCTCCTGTGCCATCTTTCTCCGCTGCCCACGGGACCACACCATGAACGCGTTCATCGGTCTCTTCACGCGTTCCTGATTCGCTTTGGACCCGCTATTCGGCCCCGTTTGCCCCGTGGTCGTGTTCGTTTGGGGGCCGGGGGAATGAAGGTCAGTTTCCATCATCATGCTATACATTCACCTGGTTTTAAACTTCGCCACCAACAGAGAAAAAGTCTATTTCAAGATAGGTGCGGCGCGCACAAGTACGGGTGCGCTCAGGATGACTGGGCTACAAAATTAATAATCTAACCCCAAATGAAGCAAATGCGAGATAAAAATTAATCCGAAAGGGCATATAAAATGTTCTCCAACCAGTATTTCACCCTGTCTTCGCCTGGGCTTGGTTCACATCCACTGTGATAGAATGCGCATTGGAGCCACTTTCCCTGTCGGAGTTGAGAAGTTGGTAAAAGCGGCAGCCATATGATGCGCACTGACAGCGGTTAAATGAAGCACAAGCGGCCAATGAGGCTCTAGAAGCAGAGTGATTTGCATGGCGTTTGGTCAGGTGACTAGAGGACCATAGAGGAAGAACACACCGGAGGAGGAGGAGGAGAAGGAGGAGGCAGAAAGGAGGGTCAATCCCACAAATAGCACGAGGCATTTGAAATTTCCAAACACGCTTTTCGAGACTTCATCCACCAAAATAACTAAGATTTGTCAGCAGTGGGTGCAACCTGTGATTACAAGGACTCAAACATATATAGAGATATATTTGAAAGTATAGCTGCTGAATTTAAATCATCACTTTATTAACATATAAATTCCACATCAGACAGCTTATAAACTGAGACGCTTCAGTAACTGTGTTTTTCTTTTACTATCTACTTTCTCTCTACACGAGATTGAAAGATAGTTCCTCCCATATTTAAACAGTTATTCTCACGTGCATTGTGCGTCCTGGAAGCTTGGGCTCAACTGTATTTTTACGCACAGGAATTAGACGTTACAGTCTCTCCAATCTCAGACGACTTGATGCTGAAGCAGCATCTCAAAATAATTTTTCAGACCATCTCTCTCTCCTGCTCTCTCTCCCTCTCTGTGGCCCTCTCTCTCCTTCCAGGTATGTAATGAAGGTATGTAGTAATACTAGGTGTCAGGGAGAGAAATCACGCACACACAACGCAGAAAATGATGTGAAAGAGATTTGGTTAAAAAAAACACAACTGTTGGTCTAAGAGGAGAAGCCCATGAGGATGGATAGCCACATAATGACGTGAAATTACCGGGGCAAAGCGCCGTTATCGCCGTCTGCTGGTGATGGTGAACGCGTCCTGGCCATGCCTCTGGGTCTGTGTGCAGCTGTACATGACAAGAAATGTAAACTACCACCGCTGCTGTCATTTTTTCAGTGGAGTTTTTTTTAGTTTTATTTATTATGGTACATTTGTACGCCTCTTATTTAACACTCAGTCAAGTAGCCAGTTTGTAAACCCCGAGAGAGGAAGCGGTCTATGTGTCTTCGAGTCCGCGCATATATAATCCAGATTTCACAGCTGACCTCCCCTGAAAAGCCCAATCAACCTCTAATTGAAAGGGAAAACGAAATACCACTTCCCGCGGCGAGACTAACGATTTAATCGTTCTATCGTTCTTTGCTGTTTTTTTTTTTATTTATTATTATTTTAATTAGAGCTTAGCTTGATATGGCTCTCTGTTCAGGGCCTGAGGGAGCGGGATCACTCGGACGGATCCACGCGTCTTTTTTCGGTAATAGGGTTAACAGGATGTTAACAGTGGTCAATAAACGTCTCCAGTGGTCCACTGTGGCTTCAGGCCCGAGGAAGATGACAATATAATGATGGCAACCTGGAGAACAAACAAACCCAAAAATCTGGAAGAAAAAAACAGTGGAGATACGCTGGTTTCCTCTAATAAAGATGTGGAAATCACACCGACGCCTTTACTGGCACAATATTAACTCTGCTCAACACACGGAAGTCACATTTAAAATATATAGCTTACATTTATTAAAATTAAAGATTAATATTTAACCAAACCTCATAAGCACGTGCAGCTTCATTAATACAAGCCATTATAAACCAGATTTCGCCATATTTATTTAAAAAAATCATCTAAATACATTTTCAGACTTTTCAGTTTTCATACAATCCTGATCCAAGCTTTAATATCGGTCTATATAAATTTAGGCAAACGTTATAAAGCACTAATGCATCCAACATTTAATATTAAACAATTCGATGACTAATTAAAAATCTGAAAACGACCTGGATTTGGTGATTTTTTTGGAATTAATCGGTAAAAATCTTAAAATCCATTATTAATTATTATTATTATTATTATTATTAGTTATCCTAGGCGTTGAGTGGATTTAAGGTTGTACACAGAGGATTAGCCTCTACGGTGACACCGGGACCCCCTGTTTACTTTCTCTGTCATCCCCCCATCAGTCACTCCTCTTTTAACAAACCTCCTTTCAAACCTCCTCGCTCCTTTGTGCGCGGCCTCTGTGACAGGATGTGTGCGTGTGCGCTGTGATGATGGTGCACGACCGAGGCCAAGGGTCAAAGCAGTTATCAAGAATCCCCCCCTCCACATCCCCACAACAAATAAATAAGAAACAAGTGAGTGTTTTTAAATACATACAACTACACGCGTCCAGACTCGTGCGCAACAGGGGAGCCATTATTCCGTTTAGTTCTAAACTCATCCACCCACCGCAGAACACACGCCCTCATGCACAGAAACTCCACACTGATTGTAACGGAGTTATTTACATTTTTCTCTCTCCGTGAAGTAGTTCACCTGAGCGGGGACAACATTTTCCAAGCGCGCTGCGCTGCGTGGATGTGCCAGTGCGCACAAGCCAGCGCGCTTGGAATAGGGGTGGTGTTAGTTTTGGGGCAAGAAAAAAGGAGTTCTGATCACCTGCTGATCATACACCGGGGTTAATCATTTAACCCAGCCCGAGAGACAAAGCATCTGCTCGTGAGCTTCAATTTACACAACCCAAAAAAGTCCAGATGTGATGATCAGCACCCCCGCCCTGTTTCCTCCGCCTACTGAAAAGTAGAAACAAGAGAATCACTGAACGTAAATACTGTCACAGTGGCAGCCGCCAACCAGTGGAACAATTTGTCATTTCATAACATATACATTTTATAGCATACAGCATTTCTTTTCTCGTAACTCAAGCCAAATAAAGGTGCCACAGATGATAACCTCTCAGTCCGGAACAGATCAGCAGCCGATAATGTCACTTGGAGAAAATCAAACTGAGCCGGCTGGAGCGCAACTGGTAGCATCACGAGCCACAGAACTGTGCGCTCTGTGCAGCCAAACCCATGTGGAGCTCACTTGTCCTAAAATAAAGCGACAGCCTGCAGCTGGAAACACATATTATCTGCACTGAACTGAACAGAGCGGAGCGCAGACGCTCCGAAATAAAGCTCGTCAACAAAGACGTTTCTTCCAGTCGGCGCAATCACTGAGATCAGAAAGCGTTCAAATTCGTTTTACCCTGCTAATTTTTTTCAGCATTATTTCCACATCGCGTTTGGACAAAAAACGCTTTTCACGCACAACAGACAGGTTAACTACAGGTTAAATATCTATATAAATTGACCTTCCTGCGTACGGAATTGTCATATGCAAACTTACGCACGTTCCCCTCGTTCCCTCTACTCCAGACAAAGTGGGCAGATTTCTCCCTCCATACTCCTAAAGCCGTCCTAAACCCCTCCAAAGCTTCATGTAAGACCGCTACTCCCACTACAATGTGGCCGCTGGAGTGCCAAGGCCATCCATGCCCGGTGCCCAAACCCACCACTCAACACACACTGAGGGGCAGAGACAAGAAGAAATGACATTTATTATACACTCTAAAAAAGACAATTCCAAGTTATTGTTTCTCTCTGCGAAAGGGGCTTGCTTCTAACATAATGAAGCGTCTTTTGTGTGGCACAGAACAATACAAAACAAGTATTCTAATAAATAGCCACTTTTTTTTTTCTTTTTTTTTGGGCTCTCCAGGATGAATGGGCTGGAGCGGCGGGGTTCTGAAAGGCAGCTGTGCTGCATTCGGGGAGGAGGGGCGAGGACTTGGCGAGGAGCCCCACACCCCCTTCGCCTCCTCCTGGATACTGACTCCCATTACTGATCCTGGAACAGAAAAGGATGCAAAGGGAGGGAGGAGGAGAGGGGGAGAGAAGGGAGGAACGGGGGGATGTATTGACTTTGGAGGCTGTTTTTTTTTTACTGGGGACATGCACTGTTTGCAACAATATGATCTTGGAATTATGAAATATTGCATCCACGCTGTGAAGTCCAGGGCATCCAATTAGATTTAGTTCATTTGAAACTGCACAGCTTGTAAGCATGTGGTTCTGACAGCTTCCAGGCAGGGACACACAGACACACAACACACACACATACAGTACTATAAGACACAGCTGGGCTCATTAAAGGTTCCTTATTTACACAAAGGTTCACACTTTTGAGGTGCAGCGATGCACACTCTGCTCAGTCTGCTCCTCTCAACTCACTGCTGATTACCTCACAGATTAATTTCTTCACAGTCTAACCCTCACATGTCCCGCTTGTTTTGCAAACACAGGAGCAGAGCCTGGTTGAGCAGCTCCTTCCTTGTTAATGAATCCGGCACGCTGCTGACTCCCTCCTTCGCCTGTTGCAGCATCCAGGCTTCAGGGCTGCCAGAGCTGACAGACTCTCTCACTTGTAGCTGCTGCAAGCTGGCAGGTGTCTTTTGCTGCTTATAACGCATCCATCTGCTGACTGGGGGAGCCGAGGTGAAAAAATTGCAGGCCCCATAAAACTAATTTGATGGCTTTCTATTGTTTAGCAGGAAGGGGTGACAGCAGAGGACTCAACTACAGATGTTTCACTAGAAAATTCATCACAGATTACTGCCTAATAGCTTCATGAACATTCATTGCATTCCCTCAAAAATAAAAAAAGATCTAATTTTAAAGAGAAAATCATTTCATATATTCCTTAAACAGAGGCCAACATATTTACTCCGTGGCATTCAGTTTCATTATAACCCTCACAGTGTTTCTTAGCTTAGATTCAATAAGTCAGTGGGGGTTAACCAACCTTTTCATTTACTAGAAAAAGAGAGCCATGCTGGAGATTAAAACAACTTCTGCATGCTGTCATTTCTACTGATTCGCTTTGCCAGATGCATCAAATACACACAAGCCACGCGAGCAGGAGACTGACGCAGAGTGGTAGGTTAAGTAAAAGTGGGTGAGGGGGGCAAGAAAGGCAGCGGGAGAGAGAGAGATCAGATCAGGTTCAGGCCTAAAAGCGTCGAGGGAAGAGTGAGCCAATTGGGTAAAAAGCAGAGGTCTTAGTTCAGTTCATTTGGGCTCTCTCCAACAGGTAAATCTCCACGACACTTAAAAACATTGAGAGGCGACAACACACAAACATCACAGAAAGTCAACGATTTGCAAAATGAAAAGAGTCGTCTTGTTGCACGGCTGGAGATTCAGTGAGAACAGCTGAAGTCAGCAATGGCTAAACCCGGTTTACATAGGATTTCAAAACATATTTTAGTAAAAAGCATAATGCATCGCGTCCTTATTGAGTTTAGAGCAAGATGGTAACCCCAAACTGCCAAACTGAAAGTGCAATTTTCTTTCTTTTTTTTTTTTGACAAAGAGAGCATAGCATGTCATTCAAATCTGGGGCACTCTTGTCTACAAGCAATTTGTTCTTTTGTTGCTCCATGTGCTCTATTTTCATCTTCTTCTCTTGTTAGAACCGTAAGAGAAGAGCATATAAGGGCTTGATGGAGTGGTGAGTCAGAGGCAGGATGACATGAAGTGAGAAAAGTGAGAAAAAAAGAGAGAGAGGAGAGGAGGGGAGAGAGAGAGACCAGGGAGGCCAATGTCAATCCCACGGCAAACAGCAGCGGATAATCATGGGCTTTAGGAAAACACTGTGTCCATAATGCTATTACCCAGGATTACCTACTCCAGCAGAGAAGGCGAGACTCTCTTCACAATGTGCCACAGACCTTTCAGATAATCATCTTATCACAGATGACAAACCCAGAAGAAACATCCCATTATTCAAGAAGAGGGGAAAAAATCTACAGCATGTTTGGATGAAGACATATTGTAAGCCTAAATTATTCGAGTGGAAAAATATCAGATTTTGAAATTAGCACGCCAGTTGCTTCCCCACTCGCCTTCTTTCATTCTCTCACTGTCTCTTTCTCCCAGGGTGCTTTCTCCTTTTCCCGCAGGGCAATTAGAGACAAGATTTTATGCATTGTTCAGCTTATCAATTAGCCATAACACCTTCCCCTCTGATTGGTCTGTAATGAACATAATGGTTTTAACAGTCAGGAGTTGCAACTCTTAGAGGTGCTGTGCTAATGGTGTCACCACGGCGATGGAGTCAGAGTAACAGCTTTGCGGAAAAGCAGGAGGAGGAGGGTGGAGGGTAAGTCAGCTCTCCCTAACACATCTCTAATTAGAGCTCACAGTCAGTCATTACTGATGTAATAGGGTGTAACACTAATGGCTATCAGGCAAGCCCCCACAAACAACACAGGGGGGCTCTTGTAAGGTGAGAGGAACAGAAAATTTATGAGGAGGAAAAAAAAACAGAAGAAGAGGAGGAGATTATGGCGAGCAGACGAGGTGAAATGGAAAGTTAGGGGTGTGCAGCGGGGAGAAAGTAGATAAGAAGGTTTTTAAAGTACAAGGTCAGGGACGATGTCAGAGCCCATTAGTGGAAAAGTCTATTTATGATGACAGTGAAATCTCTCATGTTAGATGTTTTCCAGATACAGAGATTGACAAGATGAAAAAAATACATAAATTGGATAAAAATTAAGGAGGTATGAGCGGCCGACTGGTTCTGGGTGAGACGGAGACGGAGCCACGATGACTGTGAGACAGACTCATAGTTAACCACTTTGGCACTTAGACCTTGTTAGCACTGATGCACTCTGCAGCCCCATTCAGCTATTGATGCATGTTTTTACACTTTTCAGCACTAAAATGCTGTGGCTGCAAAACAGAGTGACAGAGGTAAAGATAAGGAAGACGGATGACAGGAAGCCAATGTTGGGAGAAATGAAAAGTGAGAATCCTCTAAAGAGAGCTATGAGTTGTCCTCGCTGGCTCTGTCTAAAGAGAAGAACCAGAGTCTGGGCAGCTCTGTAAAAATCAGATCACCTTTATGTTAATAATTAGGGGGCAGAAGTGCATTATTTCAGTAATACCATATTTGTTTTAGCTTAAAATGTCTTTAACCCTCCTGTTGTCCTCATTTACAGTTGTCATGGAACTGTAGAGATTAGATTAAAGCTGGCCGACTATGAATCATGCTAACCTTTGATTACATGGCTACATTGGTGCATCTATTCACAGAAGGTGTGCACACAAAGGTCTATATTTAAATTATGTCCATGCATACAGGCACCCTCAGTGAATACGGCATCAAACACAAAATGCAAAAACTCACATCAGCTCTCTTGTAACAGCCATGAGAAGACGTCCGTGTCTAGTTGTCAACGTTGCACCTCAGATATGGAGTTGAATCTTGGAGGAATATTGGATGTGTAACCTATTGTGTAGCTTTACTAACGACAGGGGCAGAGACTTGGCCTTTGAGGAAGCTGCAGGACTTCGGGGGGGGGGGGGGGGCTCTCTATTCCCCAACTCTGCCTTGAAAATGCGTTTGATTGTGTGAGTGTATCTGAGACTTAGAGGGGGGGTGGGCTCCTCAGCCGCCCAACTATAGTCCCTCACCCAGAATTTGAAATAAGGTCATCGTCCCCGGGAGGCCCCAAGTCAAAGCCTCCCTTCCTCACCTGCCCTTTAACTCTCCTCATCGCCTCCTTTTCTTAATTTAACTCTTCACCTGGGTCCCATGTTTCCTTCTTCCCCTGTCGTTCCTTCTTTTTTCTCCTTTGTTTAAACACTAACAACCCTTTCTGTGTCACACTCCACAGATGAACACTAACCTAAGAAACAACACAAAAAAAACAGCATCACAGTGACTCAGCCTCTTCAGTTAACTTATATTAAATTTTGTCCTTTACCTCAAAAGTTGGAGATTGCTTTTTTTAATTATTATTTGTTTGTGTTTTTGTCTTGTCTCTCCTGCAAAAAATAAAAAAAGCTTCCAATAATGTCATCAGACTGTAATTTGATTGGCGAAATGAATTTTATGGATTAGCAAAACAATAAAAACAAAAATGGCATCGTTGGTTGATAAGACAGGTAATAAGTATATTAAAGCCTGTGGTGTGTGTGTGTGTGCGTGTGTGTGTGTGTGTGTGTGTGTGTGTGTGTGTGTGTGTGTGTGAGTGTGTGTGTGTGTGGTGCAGCACAGATGCATATCCAATAGGATGCAGAGTGAGCAGGACAATAACACACCATTCTTATGCTAATCAAGGAGGCCATTAATGTTTACATTCAGAATCAGGCCTTGCAAAGAAATACATTCACTCGCTGCTAAACTCGGATAATTAGTTCCCTCTTAAACCCATATTCCATTAACTCAGGTGAATCCATCTGAGTTTCATCAAATTTCTGCTTCATTTTGCATAATAATACAATTTAAAAGATAATGACATATTCAGACTACTCCGGGAAGAAGAGCACCTATAAGAAAATAATATGAGTTAAAAAAAAAAAAAAAGAGGCTTTTTGTTCTATTTTAAATGCATCTGAAAATGTTTAAAAGTGTTTCCTATAAGTCACTGTGACTGATTTCTGCATAAATTAAATCTTTAACTGTAAACAGCTTATTGGAGATTAGCGACTGATGTACTAAATGCTCGCCGCTGATTTTCTGCACACTTTTTATGTATGACACCTTAAATTACACTGTCACCCGGATGCTGGAAGGCTGACACTATGTGAATTTCTCATTTGAGGACACTTCCATCTGCAGAGAACCCCTGAAATCATCAGTTTAGCTTCTGTTCTCTCTGTGTTTTGCCTGGAATGTGGACATAAAGGTGGATTGATTCACATGCATGCACATTGGGGCAGTATTCAGCTTTATTTTCCCACAACTTCTGCAGCATCAAAGACACAAACAGAACAACTTGGCTTGAGTAAGTCGCTTTTCCCATGTGAGCGTGTGCATGAGTGCAAAAGAAAGAGTGTGCCGTGCATACATGTCTGGGAGCGAGTGCAATTTTATTTCACAAAAACCTCAAAATGATCAAAATACAGCTAATTTTCCCCATTTTAACCTTTATGCATAATCTATGAGACTGTATATTCACATTTATTCTGCTGAAAACACTTCTGGCTGATATAGGTAAGTAGCTTTACATGTCACACACACACACACACACACACACACACACACACACACACACACACACACACACACACACACACACACACAGTGTAATGGATAGGAGCTGGCTGAGGGCGTCTGTCAGGGGCGACTGTTCTAATCAGAGCAGTGGGGAGAGAGATAAAGGAGAAAATAATGAGTGTGGCATCAGGCCTTTCATAGCGCAACAAAAGGCCACGGGATCAGATAGACACACACAATGTGGAGAGGAGAGGAAGGGAGGAGAGGAAGAGAGAGAGAGAAGAGAGAGGGAGGGATGGACGGGGAATGGGTTTGCAAATATGCCTTCTTGCACTGTAGGTGATGCAGGCAACATTATGAAACACAAGCTTATGTCTGGCTCCACTCGAAGGATGCCATCGAACAGAGCTGGATGGATGTTTCTATGACAACATCAATCATGTTTTTTTGTTGGTTTTTTTTTTTTGCACAAAGTCTTTTCAGCCGGAACTGATCATAAATTCATCTGCTTGCACTCGTCCCTTCCATTTTCTGTCTCAAAATACTTTGCTGGCCTCGTGCCCTCTTCCTTACTGCTGATTAGTGCTGCTTCATTTACTGCATGTGATAATTTCCAGTCATCCTTTGATTATTAATGCTTAATTTACCCAGATTACACTCCTTTGATTATTAATGCCTAATTTAGCCTGATGACACCAATCATTAGACTTCGCCTAAACTGAAAGTAAACAACCTTCGCGGTTCTCCAGTGTACCGACACAGCTTCCTCTACAGATAATGATACTGTTCAGAGGAGCCAGCAGGCCTGTGAGTGTTAAGTCAATGCCCACGTTTTTTAGCCCAAACTCCCATCAAACTTTAAAGAGAAAAGAAATACTAATTAGAAACTGCAAGCTAGGAGAAATGAGCAGGCAGACTCAGAACAGAAAATCCTATTCAGAGACTTAATGAGCTTGTCGAAGCTGAATAATTGATTTCTAATTCTAGCCTGCAGCTGTTGACCCAACCAGGGAGTGTTTTGAATGGAACTGAAATATGTTGCGCTCTGACTTGGCACTGTTGGCTTTCTGGTGACAAAACCATTACCAAATAGTCTTAAGTCTACCTCACATTTTCAGGTCTTATTTAAACTCAGACAAAGTTTTCACATTTAATTACCTGATTAGAGTGCACAAATAAACACACTCAGGTTGACGCTTTGAAATTTGTCACCAATAATTCCCCTGATGCCTAAATCCTCCCACAGATTCATATTTTAGAAAGGAGATAATTTTAATAAAAAGCCAGTCAGATTTTCAGCTCAGTCAGGTAAAAACTCCAGGTTGCTCTTGTTTTCAAATGGTGCAGCATGAAAACAAGAGCAATCAGCCACAGTATCTAACCTTTAACCCTCCTGTTGTCCTCATTTACAGGCACCAAAAAATACTGTTTCCTTGTCCGAACAAAAATCCAAAAATTCAGCAAAAAAAATTCCACAAATGTCTGAAAATTTGCAAAAATTCAGGAACAAAATTCCAATAATTCCTTAAAAGTTTCCCTTAAAAGTTTGATTTCAAAAAATCCCCCAAATTTGGCAAGAAAATTCTTGTAAATATTTTCAAAAAATGAGTAAAAATCTTCCCAAAAAATCCTAAAAATATCTAAAGTGATTCCATATATATCAGTAAAACTTCTAATATTTTCTTTAAGAACATTCACATAAAAATCAACCAAAATACAGTGAAATTCGCTGGATTTTGGTAGATTTTTTTTGTGAATGTTCTTAAGAAACATTTTTAACATTTCTTTTTTTCCACCAAAAAATGTTCAAAGATTTCATAAAAATGTTGAAAATGTGGACATCAGAAGTTTCACTGTGAAAATATAGATTTTTTCCACATTTTCAAACTTTAAACCGGGTCAATTTTGACCCGCAGGACGACACGAGGGTTAAAAACCTCGAAAACTAAAAGCAAGTGATAGCAAAGATATCTGTCATTATTATGCCTTGGTTGAAGAAAACAGCTGAGTGAACAGCTACATAAAATACAGCAGGTCAAATCTGGGATTATAAAGTGCGCTCTGACTTGGCACTGTTGGCTTTCTGGTGACAAAACCATTACCAACTAGTCTTAAGTCTACCTCACGTTTTCAGGTCTTATTTAAACTCAGACAAAGTTTCCACATTTAATCACCTGATCAGAGCGCACAAATAAACACACTCAGGTTCACGATTTGAAATTCGTCACCAACAATTATACCTAAATCCTCCTACAGATTCATATTTTAGAAAGGAGATAATTTTAACAAAAGCCAGTTAGATTTTTAGCTCGGCCAGGTAAAAACTCTCCCAGCGTATAAAAAGCGTTGGGAACTGCGGTCCATATCAGATTGTAGGTGTTTTATGTTTCGCTCATTTGCTGCGGAGTGATTCTTTGTTGCCCTGTGTGGACGATCATATCCTGGGGGCTGAGGGGCAGGAGCAGCATAGAGCACCCTGTGTGTGAACCACAGCCGCCCAGCGTCCCTGTAAGATGACCTCACGGAAAATAGGCCTAATTATTACCGTGACAGCCCATGCTATCATATTCTGCCAGATCAGTCACTACATAGGAGAGGTGGGGCGGAGGGAAGAAAAATTAACAGAAATATATACCGCCGTGCCACCAACCCCCACCCCCCTAAACTGAGCCCATTCATTTTTAATACCCTAATCAGCAGGTCCCAAAGGTGGCTTGGCTCTCGCTCACCTGCACAGACAGACACAGGTGAGTACAGGTAAGGCAGCAGGGACAGAGGAGGAGGAGGAGGTTTGATGTGAGAAGCTTCTGCTGGAGCTCTGATCAAGAAATGAGCTAAATAATTGGCAGAAAAGTCGCCAACACATGACATTTTTCTAAACAGAAACTTTCTTCCTGTACAGCAGATAGGAGGGCAAAGTGGTGGTGGAACAGAGGAGAGACAGGAGGACACGGTAATTACAAGATACAGAGTTTAAGGTAGACAGCAGTGATTAACTGGAGGACTGTCCTATTCCTGAAGCCATAGTCATTAGGCCTGGATCATTATATGATAGATTTCAGGGCTATTTGCCTGGTTTTGTTCCCAGAGACAGTATTCTGAGAGACACCCTGGGAATGGGACATACTACACCAATAGCTACCTCCGTGAGAAAAAACACGGCAAATATCAATGCTCGGTGCCCATGTGTGCTTGATGCTAATGCTTTTACGTGCTTTGCTTTCGTACCGGCCTCGTTGGAGGTCACAACACTGGATTATACAGCGGAAAGACATTTTACACAATGACAGCAAGTTTAGACAATGGCACAAAATGTACAAAAGTTTTGCTTTTTCTGAGTGGAATTATTCGGTTTCCATTATCCCTGTTAGAGCTTCATTGACCTCACACACATTATTTAAAAAGACAATTTCAGTCTTTTATGAGCTGGGTCTCATATTTGTGGGTTTTGTTATGTTTTAGTAATGATATCATTGTATTCTGCAGGTTCACCGACGCAGTGTGAAAACAAGAGCAATCAGCCACAGTATCTAAGCTTTAAAAACCCCGAAAACTAAAAGCAAGTGCACAAAAATATCTGTCACTGTTTGTCTTGGCTGAAGAAAACAGCTGAGTGAACAGCTACATCAAATACAGCAGGTCAAATCTGGGATTATACAGTGCACTTTGGGGAATTTTTTCATTTAAAAAAATCTCTATGATGGTCTGCCTGTTTTTTCAACAAGTTCTCCAAATTGTAGGACAAAATATGTTGTTAGTCAGTATCCTCTAGAACGACACAGAATGATGCGGTGCTCCTATTAACACATCTATCTGTATTTTCCAAATCACTGTTGAAACATTAATCTAGTTTATAAAGTTACAAAACAGCGGTTTGTTTGCGTTAAGGGAAAGACTGTGGTTTGACCAATACATTCACCCTCGACTTGGTTTCACTCTAAAAATATCACCTTACCTCCTCCTTTTCTTCTGTCATCGCTACTAACACCACAGACTTGTTTCTCTCCTTGTCTGACCTCAAGATTGGTAAACAAACAAATAAGCGACAAAATGGCAGATCAAAAGAAAACCACACACCGTTTAAAGGAACATGTTTGACATTAAAGCTCTGATGATAAAAAAAATTAAAATTTCACAATTTTTAGATCAAGAAATTGAGAAACCTCACAGGTGCAGACTCTGAAGTGCAGTTCTGGGCACTTTAGGTGTGTCACAAAAACACTTAGATGGCTGCAGTATATCTCTGCATTAAGGTGTGAATAGGAAATATCATGTATTAGGTTTATTAAAAATCACTCTTGCAAATATTGAAAATGGAGACATACTGCACCCAGTATATGATTAAAAGTTCGAATGAATATTCTGATAAAAAGTTTGACCCATAATCATTCATTTAAACAGAAACTGCTGTTTAACTGAATGATTACGGTTCATTTAAACAGTAGATAGAAGGATAAAGCGAGGGTTTAACAGTTGCTGAGGGATCGCATTACTAAAACTGTGAGGTTGCTGAATAAGTGTCAGGTTCTTTTATTTAAATGACCTTTTTTAACCAGGTAAAATGTTTGAGAACCAGCTGTCATTTACAAACATGACCCTGGCAGGAGTACATACATCAGAATACTTTTTGGACAAGTATTAACCCTCCTGTTGTCCTCATTTACGGGCACCAAAAAAATTGTTTCCTTGTCCGAAAAAAATGAAAAAATTCTGCAAAAAAATTCCCCAAATTTCTGAAAATTTGCAAAACCTTCAGAAAGAAAAGTCCAATAATTCTTTAAAAGTTTCCCTGAAAAGTTCTATTTAAAAAAACAAAACAATTTGGCAAGAAAATTCTTGTAAATATTTTCAAAAAATGAGTCAAAATCTTCCAAAAAAATCCTAAAAATATCTAAAGTTATTCCATATATATCAGTAAAACGTCTAATATTTTCTTTAAGAACATTCACAAAAAACCACCAAAATCCTGCGAAATTCGCTGGATTTTGGTTGATTTTTATGTGAATGTTCTTAAGAAACATTTTTAACATTTCTTTTTTTTTCCACCAAAAAATGTTCAAAGATTTCCCAAAAATGTTGAAAATGTGGACATCAGAAGTGTCACAGTGAAAATATATATTTTTCCACATTTTCAAACTTTAAAACGGGTCAATTTTGAACCACAGGACGACAGGAGGGTTAGAAGGAGGAGCAGTGTGTATGTACATGCATGTGTGCGCATGAGAGTGAGTGTGATTGAAGAAGTAAATATGAAATAAAAGAGAGAGGTTGTGTGTGTGCATAGAAATGTGATCCAGAAGTGATCAACAAGAACACCTTGAAAAACTTCATCTAAAAATCTGACATCATAGCATTACAACAAGATGCAAGGTCATCCTGCATCAGCAAGGTCTCCGACAGACGTGCCGTCCAAGTTCCTCTTCAGAAGCACAAATAAACGTTGAGGATTGGAAGCGCAGTGGTCGGCGAAGGAGAACGGGTGCAGCAGACAAAGGCCGCATTAGGCCGACTTCTCTTCAAAATGGGAGTATATCCAGCAGCGCCATCAGCTTGGACCTGGCAGAAATCAGTGGGACCATGGGACATCCAACTACACTCCAGAGAAGTCGCTTCAGAAGTGTTCTTTACAGGAGACTTGGAGCCAAAAAGCCATTCCTGTGATGCGGAAAACAAAGCCAAGTGGCTCACCCAAGCACAAAAGCACAAGGACCGGGGCACGGAGAAATGACAACATGTGCTCTCGAATGATGAGTCGAAATCTGAAATATTTGGCTCGAACAGAAGGCAGTTTGTTCCCTGAAGGACTGGAGAGCGCTAGAAGTGGATGGTGGAGGTTTCCTGCAGGTTTGGGGTTGCGGAACTGCAGATGGAGTTGGGGATTTGGCCTGAATTACCAGGCGGTACAAGTCTGATGAGGCCCAAACTCAGTGTAAAGCATGACTCCTCGAGACAACCACATTTTCATTTGTGGGTTTCTGATCACAGTCAGCCATAAAGAGCTAGAAGTCCTGCAACAGGTGGTACTGACATTATGAAGCCAGTCTGGGCTTCCATAAAGAGACAGAACACACTGATAGAGCCTGAATCTGCACAAGACCTGTGGCAGCTTCTTGGAACAAACAGACTTCAGTGTTCAGTGCTGTTTTCAGGGCAGTGGGTGGTCGCAGGAAATGCTTATTTAAATTATTGGCTTTTTTATTTTCTGCAATTTGCATGATGCTAATTGCTAAAATAAATAACTAAACACTGTACCCGGTACATGCATGTACACACATACAGGCAGCAGTAATAAGCGAATAATGAGATTAATTCCACTGATTACAAAATCAGCCTCCTCGAGACGACTGCATTCTCATTTGTGGGTTTCTGATTTTGTGTGTTTGTGTGTCTGTTCGTGCATGCATGTGTGTGTGTGTGTGTGTGCACGTCGCTTTTT
Organism: Amphiprion ocellaris; assembly: GCF_022539595.1. Lineage (NCBI taxonomy): Eukaryota > Metazoa > Chordata > Actinopteri > Pomacentridae > Amphiprion > Amphiprion ocellaris. The sequence goes on along the minus strand of NC_072776.1, from coordinate 1,228,160 downwards.
GCTGGGAAAGAAAAGAATACAGTAGTAGGCCTTGTAACCCAGCCCTGGCCTCCACCCCCAGACCCTCTCGCTGTCACTGGCCATGTGTAGTGTGTAATAGGCACTGGCAGTTGTTGTGCAGGTCAGTAACCCTGTGGCCCCGTCTAATTGAGGCTAAGGATCCCGGCTTGTCCTGCCATCTATAATTAACCACATCATCTGCAGCCGTATGAAAGATTCAGCTGGACTGGGAGTGGCCGACACACGATCCTGCCGCTGGTGTTTACCGCCTGTGTGTATAAATGTGTGTGTGTTGGTAAACGCGTCACAGCCACAGTGACTTTGAAGAATCTCCTGATTTACAGAGGAGGCGAAGTTAACCCTCCTGTTGTCTTCATTTACAGGCACCAAAAAATATTGTTTCCTTGTCTGAAAAAATCCAAAAATTCAGCAAAAAAATACCCCAAATTTCTGAAAATTTGCAAAACCTTCAGTTTGCCGATACAGTAAACACTCAGTAAACAGCAAACACTGCTCCTCCTTTTAACCCTCGTGTCATCCTGCGAGTCAAAATTGACCCGGTTTAAAGTTTGAAAATGTGGAAAAATATATATTTTCACAGTGAAACTTCTGATGTCCACATTTTCAACACTTTTGGGAAATCTTTGAACATTTTTGGTGGGAAAAAAAGAAATGTTAAAAATGTTTCTGAAGAACATTCACAAAAAAAATCAACCAAAATCCAGAGAATTTCGCTGGATTTTGGTTTTCTTAAGAAAATATTAGAAGTTTTACTGATATATATGGAATCACTTTAGATATTTTTAGGATTTTTTGGGGAAGATTTTTACTCATTTTTTGAAAATATTTACAAGAATTTTCTTCCCACATTTGGGGGATTTTTTCAAAAATAAAACTTTTCAGGGAAACTTTGAAGGAATTATTGGAATTTTCTTCATGAAGGTTTTGCAAATTTTCAGAAATTTGGAGAATTCTTTTGCATATTTTTGGGATTTTTTTCAGACAAGGAAACAATATTTTTGGTGCCCATAAATGAAGACAAGAGGAGGGTTAATGCATCTCAAATTAGGAGGTTACATGAAAGCAAAAATCTATTTTTGAGTGAATTTTTTTTTTTTTTTTTTTTTTAAAGCATATCTGGCTTATATTAGAACACCTAAGCTCCACAATCCTGGTAAAATATAGCTTAAAATAAGTTTTCCCAGCTAATTTGAAGATCTCAAGATTCTAAATATCATATCTTATTTCAAGAAATCTTACCAAGCCAGTTTTCACTTGTTCTATTGGCAGATTTTTTCACTTATTCAATTCAATTCAATTCAATTTTATTTATATAGCACCAGTTACAGTCAAATTGTCTCAAGACGCTTTGCAGAACCCATATGCCTGAACCCCAGTGCAGCCCTAAGGAGACAGTGGCAGGAAAACTCCCTTTTAACAGGGAAAAAAACCTCGAGCAGAACCCGGCTCTAATGTGGGGGAACCATCTGCTGCTGGCCGGGTGGGTTGAGAGGGACAGAAGAGGTAGAGATAGAGGGATAGAGGTAGAGGGATAGAGGTAGGGGGGGTGGGGGTGGGGGGGATGACACAAGGACCATAAAACACACAGTATAATACATGCATTTCAAGGTAAAAGTTCCTTGAAATAAGTTTTTTTTCTCGTTTTGAAAGGGGCATTTTTTCCAGTGCAGCCTGATCTTTGCCATGACAGAAACTTGAAATGTACTCTGCTCTCTTCAAACACCTTGGCTCTGACTTCCCCTGCCCTCTCCTCCTCCTCCTCTTCCTCCTCATCCTCATCCACCTCCTCCATCTCTTCCATCTCCTCCTCCTCCTCATCCTCCTCCCCCTCATCCTCCTCCTCATCCTCCATCTCCTCCTCCTCCTCCTCCTCCCCCTCATCCTCCATCTCCTCCTCCTCATCCTCCATCTCCTCCTCCTCCTCCTCCTCCTCCTCCTCCTCCTCCCCCTCATCCTCCATCTCCTCCTCCTCCTCATCATCATCATCCTCCTCCTCCTCCTCCTCATCCACCTCCTCCATCTCTTCCATCTCCTCCTCCTCCTCATCCTCCATATCCTCCATCTCCTCCTCCTCCTCCTGTTCGCTCAGCTCTCTCGGCTCACCCTACCCCACTCAACTCCTCTCTCTGTCCTGTCGATGCCTTTGAAATACGGCTTTCAAAAATGCTGCTTTTTGAATTAATGAATCATTTTTCGCCAGGTGTCATTGGGGGAGGAGGCGGGGTGAGGAGAGCGGGAGGGAGGGAGGGAGCGAGGGGCTAATAAATACAGAGTGGAGAGAGTCTCACCACTACCAATCCCTCCCCTCCTTCGCCCCGACATCACCCCCCCCACACACACACACACCCAACACACACATGCAAAACACACACACACACACACACACACACACACACACACACACACACACACACACACACACACACACACACACACACACGCCTTTGCTTTCCTCCCACACACCCCCTCCACCCCCCAGCCCTAGATGAAAGGCCTGGCTCGTTCCTGTACCTTTAATTTAAAGCTGAAAAGGAAAACGAGAGCGGGGGTGCGAAACACGCTTATGAATATGGAGAAAATTGAATGAGAACCGTCCCTTTGAATAAATCAGTATGAATATCCCTTGGCCTTGTTGGGAGGAAGGTCACAGGAGACCCTTGGATATACAGATGGAGAGTAGGATGATGGCCTAGTGTGTGTGTGAGTGTGTGTGTGTGTGTGTGTGTGTGTGTGTGTGTGTGTGTGTGTGTGTGTGCATGTGTGTGTGTGTGTGTGTGTGTGTGTGTGTGTGTGTGTGTCATTGCCATGTTCTATATGTGCGTTCTTATTGTTGTTTTGTGAAGTTTAGGCTGTTCATGATACTTTTTTTGTTAGTTGATTTGCACAGAATGAGCCAGGAGAATTACAAAAAATAGTAATTTGTTAAATAAATGAGACATTGGACGACTAGACAAGAAGCATTAGATTATTTCAATCCGTGATTCAACAGTTGTTTTAGCATACGTGTCGATAAGCGTACATGTACGTACTGCAGAAGTGAGCTCAACCTGAGTAGCACATGGCCTTACAGAATGTGAACAAACAGCTGAAAGTGTATTTGAAGTGCTGTTTTGAATTAATCTCATTTATTTTATTGGTTTAGTGGTGGAAGTTTTCTTTTGTGGATTCTATCAGCTTAAAATAACACTTTCTTCCTTTAACCCTCCTGTTGTCTTCATTTACGGCCACCAAAAAATACTGTTTCCTTGTCTGAAAATTTTTTATAAAAAATCAGCAAAAAAAATCAGCAAATTTATGAAAATTTGCAAAACCTTCAGGGAGAAAATTCCAATAATTCCTTTAAAGTTTCCCATAAAAGTATTATTTAAAAAAAATCAACCAAATTTGGCAAGAAACTTTTTGTAAATATTTTCAAAAAATTAGCAAAAATCTTCCAAAAAAATCCTAAAAATATCTCAAGTGATTAAACATATATCAGTAAAACTTCTAATATTTTCTTTAAGAACATTCACATAAAAACCAACCAAAATCCAGCGAATTTCGCTAGATTTTGGTTGATTTTTATGTGAATGTTCTTCAGAAACATTTTGAACTTTTCTTTTTTTTCCACCAAAAAATGTTCAGAGATTTCCCAAAAATGTTGAAAATGTGGACATCAGAAGTTTCACTGTGAAAATATGTTTTTTTCCCACATTTTCAAACTTTAAAAGGGGTCAATTTTGACCCAAAGGACGACACAAGGGTTAAAAAAAACAGTAGCAGAGGAAAGCATTATGTATAGATGGAGTATGAAAAATAATTAAACTTTAGTACTATGCTTTTCTCTAAAGAGATTCAAGATCAGTGAGAGACAAATCACACACAGAAAGTGGAGAAGCATCAGGACATGTTCTGTGTTTTGCAGCTCTTCAATAAAGCATTGAATTCAGAGCCCAAGGTGAAATCTTAAAATATCTCGTTTTGTCCGACCACTAGACTCAAACTCAAAAATATTCAGTTCAGTCTCATACACAACACAGAAACACACACAGCTGTCGCACTGGAGAGGAGGAAATCAGAGGTTTGACATGTGCTTGAAAAATGATTTAACCCTCCTGTTGTCCTCATTTACGCCACTAAAAAATATTGTTTCCTTTTCTGAAAAAAATCCAAATATTCTGCAAAAAAATTCCACAAATTTCTGAAAAATTGCAAAACCTTCAGGAAGAAAATTCCAATAATTCCTTAAAAGTTTGATTTTTTAAAAATCCCCCAAATTTGGCAAGAAAATTTTTGTAAATATTTTCCAAAAATTAGTAAAAATCTTCCAAAAAATCCTAAAAATACCTAAAGTGATTCCATATATATCAGTAAAACTTATATTTTCTTTAAGAACACTCACATAAAAATCACAGAAAATTGTTTTTGTGAATGTTCTTAAAGAAACATTTTTTCTAACATTTCTTTTTTTCCCACTAAAAAATGTTCAAAGATTTCCCAAAAATGTTGAAAATGGACAACACGAGGGTTAAGTAATTGATCAGAACTCTGCTGATTCATTAACTAATTCGTTCTGCATTCCTAGTGGATTTGTTCATGTAAAGGCAGTAATCCACTTAAACACAGGTCAAGTCAAAGTGTGGACTCCTGGACATGTTAGTGGACAGTTAGGCAGGCATGTCTGTCCTTACTGCTGCCCATTTCCAGATACGTCCACAGCCCGATGGAGAAACGTGTGAACAGGAACCAAGAGGAACGGAAGTGGACGAGGTGGAGGACGGAGTCAGACAGAGGACAAGCAGAGGTCTGTTGTGAAGGAGGAGGCAGGGAGAAAATGAATTCACAGCTACTTTGGTGAACAAGGATGAACACTGACTGCCTCATGAGTTAAATGCTAATTGAAGGCAGCAGAGGTTTGGATGGAAGTTCTGAGAGCCCAGCCTGAATGGCATGCAGCCTTGGACTGAGAACACCACAATAGAAGGAGCTAAAAGCAGTGTGTACACTCCTGTTACTAGTGAGCATCAATATATGGACACTTTCTTTATCACTTGACACAGAAAAACAGACAGATTCTGTACACGTACATACAGAAAAACGTTTGCAATGTCAACTAAATATCAACCGATATCTGATAATAATCTAATAATTCAAGCAAATCATTTATATATTATTTGGTTTGGGGTTCCACGTGTAAGAAAAGACACTTTATAAATTTTTGTCAGTGGGGTGAAATACAAAACATGTACTGTACCTTTGCAAAGCATTTGTAAATGTCGTCTCAGTACACGAATCTTAGTGTAAAATCAGGCCAAATAACCAACGTACTTTCATTTGTACTCACTGTATTATTGATTTGTCAAGTGCCAAAGAGAGAACAGCGGGTTTTGATGTCAACTGTTGAAAAAATTTCAAGGATGTAAGTTTTTTTTTCCCCCCCAAACTCAAAACCTTTGGCACAATTTCATTTTGGTTCCAAGGAAAGTCAGAGGGTCTTTTTTTATTATTATTGTACTAATAAAATGAACACCTGTAGTTTAAAGCAGTCAGAAGAGGAGACTAACCTTCCTGGAGAAATGACAGAATCAGACATTTTAAAGTGTCCCAGTGGTTAAGAGGTGGAAGTAATCATGATGTTAACAGAAGAGGAAAGTGCACATTGTAGGCAAAACCACAGAACTGGCTCTTGACCATGTCGTGGCTGAACTGCATTACTGCAACTTCTGCATTTATCACGTGCATTTTGTGAATTGCATTTTTACAATCATTAGAAAAAGCTGTAAAGTGGTGGATTGCTCACTGTTTTATTAGCATTACAAAACCCTTTAGAAAGCATATGTAGAAAGCCACATGATTATTTTGTTTTATCCCGTTCCTACATGGGGAACTAGAAGTCATCCAGACACACATGGTCTCTACCAGATTAACTGAGAACAATGCTAATGTAAATGAGCCCAGAAAGGTGGAAGAATATAGTAGAGCATCCAGACACATCATAGAAGAAGCACTGTACTTTTTTTCAGCATATCCACCTCTGAGCACCTCCCACACTAATGCATGAGGTGCTGTCCTAAAAGGCCAGAGATGTATTTTTAAATATCTGTGAGCATGAGACTTCATCATCTTCCCAAAAATTCATAGAATAGATAAGACCTAGTACACATGTAGTGGAAAGAAGGAACCAAATAGACTAGAAAATAGCATAATGTCAACAACTCTGAGTCCATGATGTCATATACATGTCGATAAGGGAGTAGAGTCTAGTATCCAAGCATAGTTGTATTAAGAGAAGAGGATACAATACTGTCAATCTGTCCTGCTGCCAAACTGTTTTTGTGGCCATTCATGGCATTGCAACAAGAAGACACTTTTTCCTCATAATGACATTCCACTATAAAAGCAAAAACTGCTGTCAAGATACGTATGCCTGCAGAAAAAGTTGGGAACTACTCCTTTTGCTCTGCATATTGAATGTGTGGATATTTAGTTCCACTGATGGCAACTAAAGCTAGTCCAGGTCGAATGCAGGAAGGTGGACACAAACTGGACCATTCTGGCTCGTGGAACAGGTCAGCAATTGTCATTCAAGTCAGTCAGAGCTTAGCAGCCAAACATGGGTCAAACCATAACACTCCCTACATAGATTACCTACAGTTAGTGCTTTTAAATCATGACAACGATTGCTCCAGAACAGCGAAAGTTACGTGACCTCATGTAATTCCTGTTACTTCTCAGTCAGCCGTCAACCTGAGCAGAGTTCCTCCAAAACCATAAGAACTGAAGACACTTCTCTGCCGTGTCTTTGATCGTAGTCTGGGTTTCTAAAACAGACGGTCATCAAATTTCACATTGTCTCGCTCAAAAATAATTATATAGTCAAATAAATTTGTCCACTGGGAGCAAGTTTATTAACTAAGCTATCCAAATTACGACTTTAATTTAATTACATTGGCTTAGGGTTCATTTACCTTCAGAAACAGACGGATAAAGAGAGAAAGAATGAAGAGTGGAAAAGGGCGGGAGGATAACTGAAGACAACATCCTACTTTACTGTCTTTTAGATTGAAATTCATGCTCATTTTAAAGGATTTTTAAAAAAACTTTGTGTTATTCCTACACAACAATAAAGACCTAATTGCTGTCTTTATGCAAACCTCAGTAAAACAATCACACAGTAATCTGTTCATAAAGAGGCCTAGAATATGTTTAAACTGAAAAATGCACAAATATTAGCAAGTAACATCATTAAAAGTGCATGTTTCAATACATGCAAAAATACTGTTTTAAAAAATAAATTGGGACAGATGTGCTTTCTCCTATGACAAAGTATAATCAGTCAGTTAAAATCATGTCTACTTAACCCTTGTGTCGTCCTGCGGCTCAAAACTGACCCGTTTTAAAGTTTAAAATGTGGTAAAAAATATATATATTTTTTCACAGTGAAACTTCTGATGTCCACATTTTCAACATTTTGGGGAAATTTTTGAACATTTTTTGGTGGAAAAAAAGAAATGTTAAAAAATGTTTCTTTAAGAATATTCACAGAAAAATCTTTGAACATTTTCATCAACCAAAATCCAGCGAATTTCGCTGGATTTTGGTTGATTTTTATGTGAATGTTCTTAAAGAAAATATTAGAAGGTTTACTGATATATATGGAATCACTTTAGATATTTTTAGTTTTTTGGGGGAAGATTTTTACACATTTTTTGAAAATATTTACAAGACTTCTCTTGCCAAATTTAGGGTATTTTTTAATAAAAAATTTTTGAGGGAAACTTTTAAGGAATAATTAGATTTTTTTTCCTGAAGGTTTTGCAAATTTTCAGAAATTTGGGCAATTTTTTTGCTGAATTTTTGGATTTTTTTTTAGACAAGGAAACAATATTTTTGGTTCCTGCAGAAATGAAGACAACAGGAGGGTTAATCTCCATCGGTTAAAATTTGAGATTAATATGCAAATACTTTAAATAATTTAACGCTGGACACCAGATGTTCTTCACTTGACTAGTACGTTTATTCTCAGCGCATGTGTTTGTACCGATACATCAGTCAAATATCCCAAAAGATATTTTTTGGTGCCACACTGCATGTCATAAGCTTCTATTACTCTTTAACTGCAGACTCTTAACCATATGCTATTTGCAGCCTGTGATGTGACCACCCTGATTAAAAGCTATTTGACAATTTTGGTTGGATTTGCCGGGTTCTTCAAAGAGCTTTAAATTGGCCATTAAGACCATGGCACTGAAAAGAGAAAAATACTGTGTTAAGATTTCATGGCAGTGCTGGCTGTTCTCTGTTAATATTTCTGCTCATGAGAAAGCCTATTTGCTGTTTTCCACACTCTTAAAGCTCCTCACATCAATATGTTTTTTGTAGTTTGCTCATTCAATTACTATCATTTGTATAAAGCTACTTTAACTGTAAATCTCAGCTCATACAGACAGTAAGCAGTACTCTCAATTTAACTGTGCTGCAAACAAGGTACAATAAATGCACGACCTGCAGCGGCCTACAGGTCAGTTATGTTATGAAAAATGTGTCTTTTTTCTCAGTTTATATCGGAGACAACACTTCCCCTATCACTGCAAAAACTCTAAATCTTACCAAGTCTATTTGTCTGATTTTTAGTCAAAATGTCTCATCCCACTTGATTTAAGATAAATTCACTTAACAAGAGACATTTCAGTAGATGGAGGGGCTTGTTTTAAGACAATGCATCTGAAATACCTTGTTAAGTCAAACAATCTGGAAATTATCTTGTTTTGAGTTGAATTTTACAAGAAAACTCAAAATAAGTTTAACCCTCGTGTCGTCCTGCAGGTCAAAATTAACCTGTTTTAAAGTTTGAAAATGTGGGGGGGGGGAAAAAAATTCACAGTGAAACTTCTGATGTCCACATTTTCAACATTTTTGGGAAATTTTTGAACTTTTTTGGTGTAAAAAAAGAAGTGTTAAAAATGTTTCTTAAAAACATTCACAAAAAAAAATCAACCAAAATCGCAATTTGTGAATGTTCTTAAAGAAAATATTAGAAGTTTTACTGATATATATATGGAATCACTTTAGATATTTTTAGGATTTTTTGGGAAGATTTTTACTCATTTTTCAAAAATATTTACAAGAATTTTCTTGCCTAATTTGGGGGATTTTTTATAAAACTTTTAAGGGAAACTTTTGAGAAATTGTTGGAATTTTCTTCCTGAAGGTTTTGCAAATTTTCATGTATTTGGGGAATTTTTTTGCTGAATTTTTGGATTTTTTTCAGACAAGGAAACAATATTTTTTGGTGCCGTTAAATAGAAGCACTGCTTCTAACACTTTTGTTCCAGGACATAAGTATTACTAGGAAAAGTAATGCTCATGGTTATGTGGGTTTTGCAACGTAAAGAATCACTTAATTTCAATGTGAGCACAATAACGGGATGCTAATGTAATCCAGCACAGCCAGTACCTGCAGACACATGGTTCTCTCAGTGGTTAATGGGGAGTGTGTTTATTCAAGCATGCTTTCAGTGTGTCTCCTCATCACCAAACCAATGTTTCCTCAGCTAAAAATAACAAACTGAACATTACTACTCTCTCAATAACGGATTCTCATTCTCAAGATTTTCTGATCCTTGGATTGACTTAATTTTCACCTGCCCTTTACAAGAACCCGATCCTATCTGGAGCTGGTCCCTCGTCTTTCCCAGACTAAAACGCTGGTATTCTTCCTGGCCAGAACATTTCCATGGGATCTCAGGGGCAGAGAATGCCAGCTCAAGATAAAATGGGGTCCTAACTGTATCCACTTAGAAAAAAAATGGGTGACACAGTCGGTAGACCATCAGAAATCAGTCGAGTGAAAGGTGACACTGGAGGTCTAAGCATTGGGGTTACACCGCTGCTTAGGGTTTGTGCAATGAAATGTGAAAATATTACCGACAACTTGAGATACCACTCAGCTCAGCTCATGTAAATGATGTATATTTATCAACTGTAAAGACACTGTTCAGAGCCGTAAAATGGAGAAAGTGGCTCGGTATTTCTCTGTTTCTATGTTTATCTGTCAGCCATGCACAATGCTGTGGTTGCTGCTGAAACTGAAATGATGCTTCTCATTTTGTTGTGCATTTCAACCAGACTCTGACAGCACTCAGCTGTGATCTTTACAGTGTCAGTTTTTGACTTTGTGACCAAAACCTAACAGGCAACATATATATATATCAAATGCTAATCGAAAACGTCTTAGTGTTGCCATGCAGAATCATGTAATGCGGCGACAGCACACCTTGATCATTACATACAAAATATACAGACTGTAAGTGGTGCGAATGCAGAGAGGTCAAGTACTGTGAGGCTAATTAGTTTTCCACGAGAATACAAATGAAACCATTTTTCTGGACAATGTATCTGGCAGTGGGTTCAGGGTGATGTGTAATGTTAAGAGTATTTTCTTCCATCCTTATCTCGCACTTTTAAAAATTTTAATTGACTTTTCCGCCCTCCCTCCATCACCTGTTTGGTCAAAACTCTGACACAGGATGTGAAAAGGGATACCGCCGTATGAACACTAAGCCACAATCCCTTTAGCACTGACAAGGTCACAAGACAACTGACACCCACTTCTCTTCAAATGTGAAGCATTAAATTCCAGGTAGAGATTGAGGTTAAGATTTGTCTCGTTTTAAGCGTCTGCACACACACAAACACTCAGAGGCTGCAGGTTACATATAGGGATAAAACTGTACACGAGTGGAGCCGGAATTGCCTTGATTTAAAAACAAGTTTGCTTTTATTTTTCTCTTTTTATTTTTTTAAATTGAGAAGCTCGTCTCAGGGCCATGCACCTCTCAGTGTTGTGCTAATTACAACCTTATTAGCCAGGAAGGACTCAGGTGCTGCAGAATCCTTCAGTGAGGAACATCTGCGACTGACAGCGCCAGGAAGGCTGTGTCATCCGGTCTTAATAGCTAATGAACAAACACAAGGATTTTCTCTCAGATTCATTATCGTCACAATGAATGAATCCAAGGTCCTTTTGGTTGTCGTTCTCAGCATATTATCTTCCCATCAGCCTGCCAATCACCTCAGCCCACAAACAAAACCCCCTATCTACCGGCACAAACATAGCTACACACTACGCAATGCACACAAACACACAGATACACCCAAACACGCACGACAGGCGAGCACACACCCACACAGAAAATCAGATCAGCTAATTAAGATGTGGTGGCTGAGTGGGAAGTAAACTGAAACAGGGCCGGACAGATGTCTCACTCTGGTGACTTCAAAAGGGAACTAAAGAACACAGGGCCATGTAATGTGATTTAGATATAATGCTTCCAGGTCAGGGGTGATGGCTAGACTGCTGGGCAGTGGGAGAGCAGCTGACAAGCGTGTAACTAACCATGACGGATGGGAATTCAATGGACTGCCTACTCTACACACTTAGAGCCGGACGGGAACAAATTACAGAGCTGACCACCTTGTCAGCTGGAGGAGAAGAGAAAATTCATTTGTTCCCGGAATATTTTTTGACACGCATGTGGACTATAATCAAGTCAGACAAGACAGTACTGTGAGGGGAATCCTCCTCTCTGACCCTGCAGTAGTAATGTCCAGCCACCACACAATGATATGATGATTAATAGCAGGAAGAAATAAAGCTTTGCTGTTCTCCCAGCATTTAGCATGTGCAGCAATGAAGAGGCAGTTTTCACCAACTCCAACATTTACTCAAACACCTTAGTGTGTTTAACCCTCGTGTCGTCCTGTGGGTCAAAATTGACCCGTTTTAAAGTTTGAAAATGTGGGAAAAAAATATATTTTCACAGTGAAACTTCTGATGTCCACATTTTCAACATTTTTGAGAAATCTTTGAACATTTTTTGGTGGAAAAAAAATGTTAAAAATGTTTCTTAAGAACATTCACAAAAAAAATTGATTTTTATGTGAATGTTCTTAAAGAGAACATTAGAAGTTTTACTGATATATATGGAATCATTTTAGATATTTTTAGGATTTTTTGGAAGATTTTTACTAATTTTTTGAAAATATTTACAAGAATTTTCTTGCCAAATTTGTTTGTTTGTTTTTAATAAAACTTTTAAGATAAACTTTTAAGGAATTATTGAAATTTTCTTCTTGAAGGTTTTGCAAATTATCAGAAATTAGGGTTTTCTGAAAACTCAAATTTTTTGCTGGATTTTTAGATTTTTTTTCAGACAAGGAAACAATATTTTTTGGTGCCCGTAAATGAGGACAACAGGAGAGTTAAAGAAATACAAATGAGTCACAGAGCTTTTTGCCCTATAGCAGAGTAATAATGAGGTGCAGCCAGACCATTATATACTACAGAATGAGATGACTAAGCAAGACTAAGACCAAAGTACTGCAATCTTTTTCCAGCAATCAGTTTACTCTGCAACACTAGTGCCCAGGACACAGATCTTCAACAACCTGTTAACGTGTCGTCACGACTGTGGGTTCATGTATATTACATAAATGACATACAAAGCACTGAAGTCATTTCACGCTAGGAAGGAAGGATTGTCATCCTCGAGATAGCTGTATGATTACACAGGTGATCATGCATAGATTAACACACTGATAACACAACACCTTATGTATCAAATGAGGGATTATCATGTTGAGCAACAATCTTTAGCTGCTACGAGGCAGTCATGTTTGTTTAGCTTCACGTACTCGACTTTGTCAAGTTGCGCATGTACATCAGAGCTTTCATAAAAAATCTGACTTTGCAATTATGACTTAAAAGTTAATGTGTGAAACTCATAATTATGAAATCAATCCAATATGACATGAATGTGTCACAATTATCAGGAGGTCTCCCAAATGTTGAGTGTTGCAAAAACATCATTATGTTAATTAATGATGCACAACAAGCAGTATGAGTGCTTGTTGAAAAAAAGAGAGGGGGGGGAAATGTGTTGTATTAGTGCTTATAGGCTACAAGGCTATGATGTGCTGCAGGTAAAAGCTGATAAAAGTCTCCTAGCTACCTCAGATGTCAGTCAGCTGCTGTCATGGGAACCACCCGCAAATATTTCCATTAATTTGAAAAAAAGAATGTATCTCATCTTTAAAAAATGGAAAATCATGTGTAATCCCTCCAGTTCCATTACTTTTTTAAATGTATTCTTTTACAAAAATGGGAGGAAAATTAAAATGTATTGAATATAATTTACTGATAATATTTTGTCATGGTGATGAAAAAAAAACTATTACACCATGATCTAAATAAACTATTATCCATGTTGAAATTTCCTGACAAAATTACAAAAACATTTGGGAATCATCAGGTTTTAGAGAAAAGAAAACTAACAAGGACATTTCTGAAGCTCAAGAGAAATCAGCTGTGAATGAATAAGGGTTGGAAAGCTGAGATGAGCTATTATGCAGAGCATGCAGACTCACTAAAGGAGGAGGTGAAGGAAAAGAATTAAGGCACTGAGGGGTTAAAACATTTGGCCTATTATGCTCCGACTCTTTCGTACCCTCTGCGAAATTAATAGGAGAAATTAGCAAAGCAATTACCACTTTTAATTGGACCAATCCTTTCGGTCCTGTCACAGTTGCATCCAGAGGTACGGTTTTAAACCTCCTCGTACATGTCTTTTTCGCCCTTTCACAAACGCTGTTATTAATTTCTGTGGACCTCTTTTAGCCTTTGACATCTGAACCATTGAGGGTGAACTGCTGTCAGCTTCTTCTTGATTATTATCTTCCGTTAGTATCTCTCCCTCTCTTGCATAGATGCACTACGCCCTCTATCCTTCTGTACTGTATCTTTCATTATTTTAACCCCTTATTCTTAGAGGAAGGAGACGGTGGTGCAGAGATTTGTGACGGTGGAGGAAAGGATGCAATTAACAAATAAGCTCTAACCTTCATGTCGTCCTGCGGGTCAAACAGACCCGTTATAAAGTTTGAAAATGTGGGAGAAATATATGTATATATATATATATATATATATATATATATATATATATATATATATATATATATATATATATATATATATATATATATATATATACATATATATACATAGATATATAGATATATAGATATATGGCCACATATTCAACATTTTTGGGAAATGTTTTTAACATTTTTTGGAGGAAAAAAAATGTTAGAAAAAAATTTCTTTAAGAACATTCACAAAAATTCTACCAAAATCCAGTGAATTTTGCTGGATTTTGGTTGATTTTTTTTGTGAAAGTTCTTAAGAGAATATTAGAAGTTTTACTGATATATATGGAATCACTTTAGATATTTTTAGGATTTTCTGGAAGATTTTTACAAATTTTTGAAAATATTTACAAGAATTTTCTTTCCAAATTTGGGGGATTTTTTTTACAATAAAATTTTAAAGGAATTTTTGGAATTTTCTTCCTGAAGGTTTTGCAAATTTTCATAAATTTTGGATTTTTTTTTCAGACAAGGAGACAATATTTTTTGGTGCCGGTAAATGAAGACAACAAGAGGGTTAAGGTTGCGTATGAAATCTTTCATACAAACAATCCTGCCAGTGCAACTGTGATGCCACTAACATTTGACCTTTTTTGCAATGGAGCAATGCAGATCTTTTTTCTGTAAACATAATCACATCATTTCTTGTTGGCGCATGGTATTAATACAAGTGATTCTTCAAACAGTACACATATTGTGACTTGGCACCTACACGGCCAGCTGCAGCCACAAGTCTGGAAGGTGGAGACCAATCCAAGTGATCACAAACTGTATTATCTCACACTGCACAACATTACACAGCCTCTGCGGCGGTTTGTTCCCCCCAAATCTCTGCACTGCATTTTTAAAATAAGCTTGCTGGGAAGAGCCAGGAAGAAAACAAGGGTGTGTATATGCTTATAAGCGAGATATGGACCTCTAAGGATTAGATTTTAAAGGATTGTTCTTTTTTTTTTTCCAGACTCTGTTTCAGGGTAATATGTGGCTAGGACTGAAATGATTCCTTGAGTTATTCCAGTAATTCGATTACTAAAATTCCTCGAGGCAAAATTCTCTGAATCAAGGCTTCGTTTAATCAACTACATGCCAGACCCCAGGTCACCAAACTAGTATCACTAGCCAATGGGAAGTAGAGTAGGAGCAGGGCTTAGAAAGACGTTGAGATCCAGTTACATTTGAGTCCATACCGGCACGCAGAGAGCGCAGTATTCAGCCAAGGATGCTCAGTCGTTGTATAATTTCCAACTATATATGTACAATATCCCTGTACTATACTATATATGTGTCCAGGACGGTTATTTCTGTTGTACAACGCACTCACTTCCACTTTTGATGCTGGAACGCGCATGCTTAGTGTGGAATCCGATTACTCGATTAATTGCTAGAATAATCGATAGAATACTCAATTACTAAAATAATGGATAGCTGCAGCCCTATATGTGGCTGCCTTCTAACTTAGCCGCTAGGTGTTAGCATAGTGTTAGCATAGCCTTAGCCACTGTGAAAGTAGCTAACTTCCTGGTTTGAGGCTTGTGTTTCTTGCTCAGTTTTTCTGCCTGAGAGGCCACAGAGTGATACAGAGAGAGAGAAGAGGCTGCATCAGATCTGAAGTAGCACATTAAATATTTCAATAATCGGCCAACAAAAATACAGATATCGATAATCAGAAAAATGCCAAATATCGGCCACGATAATCAGCCACACCAATAATTGGTCTATCACTAGTACCTATGGTGGATACATGCATACAGTCTGAGTCTATGCCATAGTTAACATGGAGTTCTTAAAACAGTAGCCACACACTGCAAAGAGCTCTGACTGGTCAGTATGGGCTGATGAGGTTGTTCACAGTTATACAGCATTAAAAAATTTCAGAAATCACATCTAGCATTTCCACCACAAAATGAAAATTCAAACCACAGTTTCCCCATCTGAAATAGTGGTGACTGCATTAGAAAGTCCAATATTTGGTTATAAAACAAGATGAATGGAGGAATTCTGACGTCGCTGTTTGTAAATCAAAGTAAAGAGGCAAAAATGAATAGTGACAGTGGGGAATTAAAGCATTAATAGCCCGATCACATGCAATACATTTTGCGAACTATAAATCGAAATCTGTGCCGTGGATATTTATGGCAGGACTCAAGTTAACATCAATTATGAATCCAGCTGAACACTTCTTGATAGCACAGGACTGTGACATGCAAGCAGGAGAGATCTGAACAAAGATAGGACAAAAAGACGAAATCAAACAAAAAAAATAAACCGCATGACCGAAAGGAATAAACTGACCTACTCAGTGTCAGGCAGGACTCACTCTCTGCTGCTACCATCTTACAGATGCATTGATTGAAGTGATCTCCAGGCATTTCACTCGACATGGAGTCAAACTATATTTCTCACACAGCAGGGAGAGTCAGAAGCATCTGTTGCCCCCGATAGCTTTGACTTATTTGACTTTTCCTGACACAGAAAGATGGGTGCCTGCTTTGAAGCCTCTCAGATACGTTAGCCACAATGCATTAACCCGGGTCCATAGCGGCGATTCCCACTGGGGCCACTCACAGAATGTCCTGCCCTGATGGGCTGATGGCAATCAGAGGAAATCAATAAGCAATGATAGACTTCTGCTGTCCACTCAGCTAATCCTGTTAGCGATAGCTGTGGATTTAATCGAATGGTTGCTCACTACAGACACTCACACGCAGTGATATGTGAACACACACACCTCCAAGTACACTTAACCCTTTAACACTCTTATGGATAAGATCTGTAGATCTTCCACACTCTCTCCGCTGTCATTTTGTTGAGACAAGCAGCAATTTGAGAGACAATTCATTCGGCGTGTAGAGGAGAATCAGTCAATTTAAGAAATCCTTTGCTCGTAGTCCAAGTTGGACCAGACTGCAGGAACATTTTCATTTGAGCTGAAGACGCGGAATAAAGACACATTTTGTCCTTATGATCACTCGATAAAGGATCTCTTTTTGATATGGAGATCAGTACAATGCATGGCAGTGTATGGGAAGCCGAGCAGAAATGGACTTCCTTTGACAAAGACGATCTCTCCACATGCTGTATACATATCAAAGTGACATAAACCCTGATAACTACTCTCAATACATGAGCCACACATCTGTTGCAAAGTATTTCTGGGTTAATACTTGCACCCCCCTCTCCTCCTCCTCCTCCCATGCGTGAATAGACATTATAAAAGCAGGCCCCAGTGGCACATGTTTAAAGGTACATTAAGAGAGCACATCAATTGTAGATGACATAATCCCCGGCCCTCTTTTCAGTCGCTCTCTCACTTCCTTAATCTCTCCGTTCTTTAACCCTCATCTTCTAAGAGGCTGAAAGCTCCCTTCATCTTCTCCTCAAGCTACCAGAGGAACCGCGAGCTGCCTGAGGAGAGAGGAGAAGAAGAGGTATTACTGAAGTCTGATTAAATTAACACTGTGATGCAGATTTCTTGCCTTTTCCTCTCTCGTCGCATCTTATCCGACTATGTGGCGCCTTTGAAAATTAGATGAACTTGTTACATGAGTGTTTGCACATGTATAACGCTTGTGTGTACATGTGCCTCTGCTTTTAATTAATTTCTCCTCTTTGAGTCATTAGCAGGATCCATAACTCCTGATTTGCATAGGTGTCTATTACAAACAAATAAATGAATTTCAGATAATGCAAGACGAAGCCTGGAGCATTTCTCTCTTCACTTCACGCTCCTTCTCCAACCCTGTGTAACCTCCAGCCTTGCTGGGTCTTCTCCAGGCAGAAAGCAGAACCATCCCCTGTAGAAGACCTTTAATTACAAGGTTCCTACATCCAAATAACAAGAGGTTTACAGAACTCCCTCATGAGCCACTCATTATTCAGAAACTCCTCTTGCCATCCTTGTCTTCCCTTTCTAATACAAATGGCGGTGAACAATATGAATCTCCTACAATGCACATTCTGTAAGTTAAAGCAAAGAAAAGTTGTTCAACCTTATGTCCAATTTTACCCCCTTACATGTGAACTGAATTCCAGCTCAGACACTGATTAAATTCCATCTATTTGAAGCTAATTAATCATTTCCATTGTGTTTAATATTGTCATAAGAAAGGTGCTTAGTTGACACTCTAATTCATAGAATTTGGCACCTCTCGTCTAGTCCATCAGTATAATATGCCAACAGTAGCAAGAAATAGGATCTAGCTCTATGAGGAGTATTAATTCTACTCAATATAGATATTGACTGAAACATTACAGATGAAGATGACCGTATAAGCTTAACTTGCAAGTACAGTCAATTAACAAAGAAGATTTTAACTCAAAAATGTACCAAAAGAAAAGATGTGTCACCATTTCAAGCCAATAGCTTCAAAAAATACTGTTATATATTGACAATCACAAATTTGCTCTTTTAAAGACTAAAGACATGCAACAAGCTAAATATAAACCTCCACCTCACCATCCAACCTTCCCCTCCCCTTCACAGAATTTCACAGCATATCCTTATATCACATTTGATCCTAATTTATCAAAAAAAAGACACCATATGGAAATTGTGCAATTTTATTACTTCTGCCCATTCAGAGTCTGAACCAATGCCATTGTCCTGCTTCTTCTTCATTGACCCCATCCTGCCTCCACCCATCTGCTCCAACAAGGTGATGTTTATCTCCAGCAGGAGGAAATTAAAGCCTTGCTTCATGAGCAGCAGATATGCAAATCTTATACAGTGCAAATAGATTGCGGAGCTCGCACGGTGGACGGTGTGTATTGGGCCAAACCCATTGAGCCCCAATGATTTGAAATCCAAATCAAGACACGCGGAATTACACGACACATGTGGCTCCCTAAAAAAAAAAAGAAAAAAATCTGGACTTTGAGATATTAAGGAAAATAAATAAAGAAGGAGAGGATGGAGAATTAATGGCCGGCCCTAAAAATTAAAAAAAAAGCCTGATTATGTATTCAGCTGCTAGATACGGTTTAATAACTTTTGTTCAACCACAGGTGAACGCTTATCTGAAAGCTGTGACACACACAGCATGGAAATAAGTTCCTCTGATATCACTATTACATGGATATGTATTTTCTTGAACTCACAAAATTGGAAAGTAATAGTGGCCATGCAAAATGCCTTGCAGTTGTGGAGCATGTAATTTTGATATGCATTAGTGTTATTGTCAGGCGGGGTGTATGGGCTGTTTCCCCGTGTGATTGCAGGTCTGGCTTGTATTGTGGGAGGGAAGCAGACAGGAGAAGATAGTATTAAACCTGTCCTTGCCATTCCAATCTGTCTGCATGTTTCTCTTTATCATTCTGCAGTTTCCATCCACTTACGCTATAATTAAGTTTCCTGACCCCTGCCTTGCAGCCTTAACTAGGCATTGGGAAATATACAGCCACTGCAGATCTCTTAGCCTGATGTGCTCTCTCTCGTCTCCTTCCCCATTTCAGAAAATCTCCCTCTCCTTCTGTCTCCCACCATCTCGCTCTCTTTCTTTCTCTCTCTGAGTCTCCATGGCACTGTAATGGAATAAGAATTATTAATCGAGTAATTGTGTGGAACACATTAGTTTGCGCTGAATTTCCCTCTCTCATTTTCGATGCTTGATTATCAGGCTATTGGGCTCGCCCTCCCTTTCACGTCTCTCTACCCACCACTACACTCCAAACACACAACACATACCCACACAGACACACACAGACACGTCCATCGGGCTGCATCACACTTCCCTAAATCGCATAATCTCTCCCTCTTTCTTACGTGCGTGCTCGGACACACAACTTGCACTTGCACACTTACAATGGACTGGAGCATGTGTTTGCGTCGCACCTGATGACTGATGGAAAAGTCTCCTGGATGGGATGACGTTTTCATTTTTTTTGTACTGCCCCTTTAACCTCCAACCTGTCTGATTTTTAAAAAAAAAAAAAACAAGCCAGACGCATAGAAAATAACCCCAAGCAGCCTGTGTACAGACATAAATTAGAAAAACAGCGATAAAAAAAAAAAAAAAGCCTTAAACCCTAACATCAGAGACAGACATGCTGGCACTGACATTCATCATAAAAAAAGCCCCTCTTCAATCATAATTAGTCTAATTAATTTAAATCAGTGTTGGATGCCTATCTAAATACAGTGACAACACAAAATGAACATCCACCCTGCAGCACATAGCCTCAGCCTATACGTTCCCATAGTGAAACACACCCTCGTAGGATTAGAGCAGAAGAATAGGGGGATTATTATTTCATGACCTTTCAATCCGCTGCCTGTCAGGTTGAACTAAAGCCATATATGCTGCTGGAGGACTAATCTCCTTCTCCCTTTGTGTCCGCAAGGGATGTGTCATTTCTTTATCCCCTCTATCCAGATTTACTCCATAAAATAAACTTCCTAGCCTGATCTGATAAGAAGCCATCTCCTTACCGGGATAAGGCTGTGGTGCCTCGTCTCCCTGCTTCCCCGTAGCCGTATTTTTGGGTGTCAGATAACTCAGACGGGGATGGGAACAGTCAGGAAATGCCACTTTGTCTGTCTGGGAGCAGGTGACAACAAAACGACAGTGACTCTGATTAGAAAACACCACCACCACCACCCCCAGCCCAACCACCACTCTCTTTTTCTTTCTCTCTCTTTCTAAAACCACCAAAATCACATATTATCAACACTTGCCAGGTAGTGTGCGAAACACAAATAAATTGATATTTTGCCGGCAGGGATACAGACAGGCAAAAAAAGAGAGAAAAACTCGCTGCATCACAGACACACACTCGTGATGATTCTGCTATCAGTCCATCTTAATTAGTGGTAAGTCATCACTGCTCCAGCTGTCAGTTTGAGCCCAGATCTGCTGATCTGACTGCTGCCGTCTGCCCATCCCATCTCCCCAACTCCTCACCGTCTGTTATTTTTCTTAATTATTTAATGGACATGACTCATATTTGAGCCGCTTCTTGAAGCCATCTGTTTTGATGGATTTCATATTGATGCACACAAATATTGCAGGTATTTTTTTATGCAAGCTCACACTCCCCCTAAAGGTCACAGCCTACAGGTGGCACAAATGAGCATTATGGATTGCAAAAGCAGAGGTTTTGCAGCCTCCTATTTAGCTAAAACCACTCTAAAAAGAAAACATTTAGGCTGTGTGCAAAAACAAAAATTCATGCTGCCCCTGAAATTTTAAGAATTACTATAAAATTTTAAACGATTTTGTCATTTTAACACCTTTTAAAAATTGTAACCAGAGGGTGACCACACCTAATCACACACTCCATTGTTCGTCCACACTCCACTGTACTTACTGGTAAAGATTAAAACACTCTTGAAAACCAAAGGGGGAACTAAAAATAAAATAAATGCTTGCAGGAAGAAAAAAACAAACATGACAAGCTGTGCAACAATCAGCAGAGCAGAGTCAATTATCTGCAATTAAATATCACTAAACAGAGAGAAAAAGGTGAGGTTGAAGCAAAGAGAAATATTTGACTTGCTCTTTTTAAAGTGAAGCTAAACACATGACTGTATTAGGCCAAACGAATTATTCTCCTTTAATGCTGTTATAATATTACTCATTTATACCAGGTTATAAGCCACATCTTGTTGTTTATTGTTTTTTTTCCTCCCCTCCCCACCATTATGATGATCATGGTTTATTTTCACGCTCTGATATTGTCTGATAAAAGTATTTGCGTTCTGCTGTCAGAGAGACTGTAGAGACTATTACAGCCACTCAAACTGACCAATTCACCCCAACTGTAAGTGTTGCAATTCATTGAGAGGCAGCCAGGCGCTGAATTGTCCTTCTCCTCCTGCGGACCTCTCACCGTGGCCGGACCTTAAAGCACCTATTCATCGGCTCCTGTTGATTTCAAGCCCCACTGTTCCTCCTTCTGCTTCTATACTGTACACAGCATTATTGCACTGAAGGTTCAACGGCGCAACATATTTTTTATATATTTATTTTGCTTGTCTGCAAAACAGGAGCTGTATTTTTTTTCCCTTTTTCTTCTTCAACTCGACAGAAAAGGCAGAGACGCTTTCTGGAACGCTGTGGTTATTTTACGTGCAGGACTGCTTAAAATATTGCAAAAAGGGAGAATAATAATAATAATACAAATAAACTCCAGGCTATCATGAAAGAGACAAAAATGTCTCTTTTTAAAATGTCAGAGTTATGGCGATAAGAATCTGAGGATGCAGGGAGGACTTTGGTGAGAAGTGACTAATTACCCTGTGGACCGTCCTGATAGTGGAGAATAATTAGATTCACACAAAAGACCCCAAACCAGCATCTGAATAACAAGAGCAACATTTTCAATAGAAATTTTAATTTGATTTTGTTGCGAGTTCCCTGCGTGCACTCGAAAGGCAAACTGAGAGAAAAGCTTTATGAGGGCATAAAAAAGGGGGAAAGAAAAGAAAAACGTCTTCCCGGGATGGTTTCATGCCTGATTTGGAATAGAGACAGAAAAATAAAAGCTGACAAAACCCACAGAAATCAAAAGAGTGCACGGCCTACACGGTATCTTATATATCCACAATTAGAGCGATTAGATAGAGAAACATATCGACTAAACAAGGATTAAATTAAATAACCTGCTTCATTAAGAAAGCAGTGAGGAGATCTTCTGCTGTTAATTAGATTTTATTTAAAAAGATTTAAAAAAAAAAAAAAAAAACACTAAATATGTAAATAAAAATGTCATCAATTACAGAAAACAGTGTTAATCCAGCATTCATAATTTAGTATTATTAGTTTTAATGCCAAAATTGACTGGAAATTTTTTTTTTTAATGAGATAATAAATAAATACAAATTGAGCAGTTGTTAAAGATGTGAAAGCCAAATACACAAGCACATTAAACTGGCTATTACACTGTAATTTCAATGCTTAAATGCTAAATTGTACGTTGAAAAAGTCAAAGAAAAATTGTAATCTAGATGGTGAAATAGACATAAAACAGAAACAGGACTAGATCACACAAGGAAACCATTTTCCAACCATTGTGTGAGAAGATGCAGTTTTTTTTATCCTGGCCTATATAGATGGGCATATGCTAACTATGTAGGCCATACTACATGCAAATGGTGTAAAGAGTGCTTTAGAAGATTAGAAGATAGACACCCGGCCCACAGCGGGCTGAGAGGAGTGGGCTCTCCTCCAAGACTGTGTCCTATCTCCTCAGGACTGAAAAAAGCATCCTAATCCTTTACCTTTCATAGTGATCTAAAGCCGATTTAAAACTGTCACTACCCTAGTTTGTGTTTATTTCATGTTCATCTGCAGCTCAAGGCGATACTCTGCACACCCACTTATGACATGAGCAAAAAGATGTGTGCGTTTGTGTGTGTCTGAGGGAGACGGAGAGCGAGAGACTGCAGAATAAAACAGAGAGAGCGAGGAAGGAAGGGTGCATGCAGCTCACTGACCAATGGATGAAGAAAGACCCATCATGTGCATGTGATCCGGCTGCACTAATTGTTCCATTTTTTTCCCTTTTCTGATTTTTTTTTATTATTTCCTCTGAGCCTCAGACATCTTATTTCATGTGTCGTGTAACAAAACCAGGCAACTCAGCTTGAATTCACTTCCCAAAATACACACTCCCACACAAACAGATAGTCCAGAAGACAGATGCGTAAACACAAGTCTCTCTCCCACACACACAACCGCAGGTACACACACAACAACACAAACCATTGACCGCCGAGCCGGCAGGCCTACAGGCATACCGCCTTCCTCTTCTCTCCCTCCTGCTCCTCAAGGCCTTACTGTATTATTCTGTAAGCAGTAAGAGCCCAGCATTGACAGAGCTAATCACTGGAGGCAAGAGCTCTCTCTCTTTCTCTCTCACACACACACACACACACACACACACACACACACACACACACACACACACACACACACACACATATATACACACACAGACACAGAATGATTGACACACAATGGCAGCAAGTCTATGCAATGCCCCCCCGTCTTGCTTTTTGCTTTCTCTCTCTCTCAGCTGAAAAGACAAGGGGGGAGGTTAGTGTGTGCATGTGTGTGTGGATGTGTGTCGGGTTTACAAGTAGTGATGTCCAACAAAACCGAAGCAGAGAAGACGGCAAAAGATGAGCTTGTGAGTAATGCCGTCGCTATCCCCACTCCTAATCCGCCCCACTCTGTTAGGTGCAGTCTGGAGAGAGCCTCAGCCCCTTCTCCTATGAAAATGATCCCCGAGCTGGCTGAAGCCCAGCGAACCGCTGATCCTGTTATCATCTCACCGGTGAGAAGAGAAGGAGAAAGACAGAAAGAGAGAGGGAAGAAGGGAGGAGTGTTGTTTATTATTTACCCCAGTGCCCCCCCTCCATACCGCACTCGCTCGCTATATTCCTCTATAATTTTGAACCTCGAGGAACCTCTGCCAATGATATGTTATTTACATCAGTGGGTGTAGCTCAGGTGATAGGGCTGCGTTGCCCTGTAATTGTAAGGTTGGTGGTTCAACCCCCTGGTTTCCGCATGTAAAAAGGATTTTAGTTTCTTATTTTAACACAAAAGCAAGAAACCAAACATCCAAACACTCAACAAGAAACGGAAAGAAAGACCGCATTTTTCAAATATCTCGGCAGAAAGTTTACCCTCTTACTGTGTGTTTAAATGCAAAAAATATTCTGCCCTTATTTTGAAAAGCAGAATATTCCTACTAAGCTGTTTACATGTCTAATGGCAGTAAATCTTCCACTAATGTTCCGGTTTAAATGCAGCCATGAATGTCCCAGTTGCATACTACCTATTCTTCAGCATCATCTGGTCCATTTGAGAGGCTTCTTGCATCCTCATTATATTAGGTCTGGTGAATCCCATGCCATTGTAGGCTGTGTTTGTCAGGACACATCAAAATGTGGAAAAGTGAAGCAGCTGGAGTCACTTATTCCATCTGAGAGTAAAGTTTCCCACCGATGGCAGATTTGTTTAACTGCCTCCCTCTTTCATGCCTTCAAAACTCTCTTGAATATGTTGGTGTTGTGCTATTTATACATATTAAAAAACATGTTGATATCCAAATTTTTCATAATGTTCAAAAGCAGATATTTTTCTTCTTCTTACTAGAACTTTTAGAACTACTTTTACTTTAGGTTGCAGCTCTACAGCGGTCTTGCAAAAGCTTGGCAAGCTGGTTTGTGTAAAATGCAAAGCACTGACTGTAAACATGGCAGACTGTGGCATCTATATTAAAAAATAACTCAAAACACTAAGCATGCTGTATGCATTGGAACATATTCGAAAATAATCAGAAAACACTGCATTCAGAATCAGGTGGTTTTATTTCATTTATTTACTGTTTACATGACCCGTACCAAACAGG
This sequence comes from Amphiprion ocellaris, assembly GCF_022539595.1. Classification (NCBI taxonomy): domain Eukaryota; kingdom Metazoa; phylum Chordata; class Actinopteri; family Pomacentridae; genus Amphiprion; species Amphiprion ocellaris. The sequence goes on along the minus strand of NC_072776.1, from coordinate 1,202,816 downwards.
GAATAATAGTGGAATGTTAGTGTGCATGTAAACATAGTGATTGATTTGTTGGTTGGTTGCAAAGCAGGACTGAACTGGGCAACACAGTCAAGGCAAGTGTAAAATCATTGGTGAGCACCAGCTTTTCTGAAGAAAAAGCTCAATCGATCACAGCAGGTCCAGGCCATCCTCTTTTGGAGGAATTTGACATCCTTCTATCTGGTCAGACATTTAACTTGTTTGAAAACTGCATCCAGAAAGTTCAAGTTTTCCTTCATCCTAAAGCTAAACAAAGTTAGTTTAAGGATCATCGACTTGTTTGCACAGCTTATCACTTCACCGGTCTCCTGTTGTCGTCTTGTTTCCTGTTCTGTGATCACATGAAGTTAAACCTTCTCATGTCTCCTTTAGCTGTCTTTTTCTGGGGTCTTGCTTTATAGGGTTTAGGATTTCCCCACAGCAAAACAGTTTCTTCTTGTGGGATGACCTGAAAATCCGAACTGAACTCAGGGAAGAATGTCATTTTGGATAAAAGTTTCTGACTCATGTCACAAACACATCTCTGTCATCCAAATTATTATTATTAATTAGTCCTAGAAAGCTGTAATTAAAAACTTGTTAAAAACATGTTGTTGAGATATTTGTTTCATGTGTATAAGTAATTTGTTGTGCTTAATAGTGGAGCACAGTTTGCATCAGACTGATGATACTATATGTGATTTTGCATATTTTTATTGGAGTGATGCATATCAATATTGAGAGATATCCTCATTAATATGGTGATATTATGATGCTCAGCTTGAGCATCTGCCACAATTAACATAAAGTAAGCCTGACTTATTTAATATTGTTTTGACAGTGGGAGGTCAGTTGTTTTCTGCTGGTTGCCCGAGGTGACAGGAGGCTCTGTGGTTAATTAAAGAGTGGACAGCACTCCAGAATCCACTCACACACTCCTGGCATTGTCATAAGCACCACTCCTACAGCACACTCTTTCAAGAGTCATTTCCCTCTGTTTCTTAGGACATGGAGAGCCATGCCATGCCCTTCATGGCACTGAAGCACACTCTGGTGAGTCTTTTATGGACATGTGGAAGCATGGACACGCACAACTCCGCAGTCGCCATCGCTGCATAGACTCATCCAGATAGCCAGCAGATAACGCTTTCAATTCAGCTTGATATTATCGTTTTCCTTTTACTAGAGAAATATGAACCCGTCACATGGGGCGCCTTACAGATTTGTAACATAGTTCCACGGTAGATAAATCCAACAATAGGGGCCAAGGCCTTGCCCCCGCTGCATGCACAGTGAGCAGGACTTGCAGCGCTAATCAGTAGGAGAGGATCACATCTGGCCTGACAGCAGCTGCATCACTGTTTAGAAGAGCTGCCAGTGTGAGAAACACACAGGTCGATTCCCTTTTCTCCCTGGAAAGAGTGGGTGTTCTTCTCATTCATTTCTTCTTTCTCAGTCCTTTTCTTTGAGCTAGCCAATTAACCTGGGAGCAGTGCACTAATGAGTTCCCTCTGGTGGCTCTGCACCGCTCAATGGAGAAGAGGGAAGAGCAGGGTGAGCCGAGAGGGGAGAGAAGAGAGGGGTCAGGGAGGGAAAGCTGGGGGTGTGCAGGGGGGTGGGTGCAGACATGGCAAAGGCGAAGGGGGGTAAGAGTTTTGAGAAAAGGGTGAAGAAGGGCTGATAAAGGGGTGAGGATAGGGGAGGGGCGAGAACAGAGGGGTCCGGGGCAAGGAAATATAGGATGGGTTGATGCAGGAGGAGAAGGGACAGAGCACCATCCAGTTGGCCACTACGGGCCTATCACCAAGACATTGTCAGCCAGACAATGGGCTTATCAGCCTCCTTTTCACACCAGTCTGATTAACTGGGAGGAATGGGAGGAAGAGGAGGGAAAGGGAAAGGGTACGTCCTTGTACCAGCCCAGTAAATGTCAGAGAATGGGCCAGGCACCCAGACTAGTCTCATGGATTGATCACTGAGAAAATGGGGACAGTTTAAAAACCCACATGCTGCCTGTATGTGTGCTGGCTGTGGAGGGAGGTTCATCTGCAATAAATCTACAACCTCTGCACATGCATCTCGCTAACCAGACTAGCAAGGAAGTGATAAGCACCTTTGAGCACCATTAGCGAAATCTGTGTGTGTCATCAGTCACAGGAGCACCATAAAGCAGCGTAAGGTTAGCAGATGCTAAGTTTAGAGAGGATGGAAATAAGGGAGGTGCGTGTTCTAAAGGAATTGTTCTCAGCAGAATCACCATACATTCACTTGTCATTGTTGCAGCAAATAATAAAGGAAGCCATAGAAGCATTCTTTTCATTGAAGTTTTCAAATAATAATTTGATCTCTTGTGCTCCAAATCTTTCATTTATTCCCTTACAAAACGCATCAAATTACATATGTGAAAAAGACCAAAACATTAATAAAAAAATAAAGTTAAATGTGTGTCAGTGAATAAATTCCTCTCTTGGTGGTTATTTATGGATTATTAACCATGCATGAATTAGCTTTATGAATTGGAATACATTATCGGCGAGTGATGTTGTTTTGTAGCTACTAACACATATTTCATCAAACTGGCCTCTCCTGCCAGCTGTACTTTTCAAGCTCAGCGAGAGCTGTATGGAACAACAAATGACCAAGAGCGGGCTGAGGCAAAATTGTTTGTGACATTGTTCAATTTGTCTCCTGGGATATTGATCCCAGCTTGTTTGTTTACTTGCTTACTGCTTCCTATTTGTCTGGCCTTAAGAGCCATCTGTCACACAGGGCCAGAGTGAGAGACGGCAGGCAGAAAGTGATGGAGCGACAGGGAGACCATGTAGATGGGAAGGTGGATGAAAAAACTTCTGACTTAATATATTATGGGGGAAATAAGGATGCAATGAGATCCTTTGTGGTAAAGAGCTTGAAATGTGAAATTGAGCTTTAATGGAAATAAAAATTCCTAATCCAATGAATCCATTAAAGTTTATGTTCTTGATGCTAAAAGATACCAATTGAACAGGGAGTGTTATAAACCAATGCTTGGAGCAACAAGTGGTCGCCGTCTTCTTGTTCCTCATCTAATTTTTTTTTCTCCATTTCTTTTTTTTTTCCGAAAGAAAGGATGCAATAATTAGAGGGTAGACCAGGTGGAAGTACACAACTCAAGAGCCCAGTGCTTGCTCGCCCTCTCCTCCACAGGAAGATGGGAAGAGGGTAGAAGATGTGGAGGAGGGTAGAAGAGGGTGAACGTGACTGGAGAGGAGAAAGTGGCAGAAGAATACATCGAGGTAAAAACAGGGAGAGGGGGAGCGGCAGCCGGGCTTGGGAGCATATTGGGTCAAAGAAAATAAAACGTGTCATTTAGCCAAAGAAAGAAGATGAGAGCAGTGTGCGCATTGAGGGGTGGGGGCTCGAGCTGGGATGTCTGGGCGAGGTGAAGGGGAGGTAGAGGCGAGGTTAGCTGTTAAAAAGGTGGGGGTCAGAAGAGAGGGGGTGGATGCCCACCGTGATACAAATGAGGGTCTGCAGGCAGGGGGGCCACCCACAGTACAACTTGGCCAACAAAGGTGCTTCTGTCTTGGCCTCCCTCCTCCACAGACCTCCTTGAGTGGACAGGATTCCATTAGCAAGCTGCAGAACCTGGGGTCTATTCAGCCGCCCGTCCAGGCCTGACTGAGTGCGTCCGTGAGCAGCGCAGACACACACACGCACACGCACACGCACACGCACGCATCCACAATGACCCACACACGTGCTCACTGAGCACACATGCATGCACTCATTCACAGTCACTCACCAGCACACATACACAACACCACTAATTAATCCTCAGATTACCCAGCCAATTATTACCACACTTGTACTAATTAGAAATTATTTAAAGCATTTCCCAATTAGAGTTTACATGCTCAGTTGGGCAGGAGTCTGCCTCAATAAACCAACTGGTTTTACGGCAGAGGGGGGGAAATCTGTAAGCTCATTCGTATACCCATGCATGTGTGCACACACACAAATACACTTATTTCAGGATCTGACTGTGGTAATCAGGCCGTCTCAGCGAGTCCCTCTGTTAGGACAAGGAGTATGAGGACAGACAAGAGGAAGAAAAAGAAAGAAATAAAACAACAAAAGACATGCTCCTTCAGTGCTGCAGCAATACTGTAGGTCGCTCTTGTTAGGGCTGGGGACAGTGATTAGGAGAGACCACAATAAGACCCGCCAGGAAACACATGCCAATTAGGTTACCAGGAGAACCACAGGCCCTCATCACTATGGGAAACCCACTAGTCTCCACACCACACAGCCCCCAACACACACACACACACACACACACACACAGACACAGGCACACGCACACGCACACACACGCACAGGCACACACACAGGCACACACACATCACACACGCACACACACACAGACACAGGCACACGCACGCACGCACACAGGCACGCACACACACACACACACACACACACACACACACACACACAGGCACACACACAGGCACACACACGCACACATGCACACACACACAGACACAGGCACACGCACGCACGCACACAGGCACAGGCACACACACGCACACACACACAGACACAGGCACACACACAGGCACACGCACACACACACAGACACAGGCACACGCACACAGACACAGGCACACACACACACAGGCACACGCACACGCACACGCACACACACACGCACACACACACGCACAGGCACACACACACGCACAGGCACACACACACGCACGCACACACACACGCACGCACACACACACGCACGCACACACACACAGGCACGCACACACACACAGGCACGCACACACACACACACACACACACACACACACACACACACACACACACACACACACACACACACACACACACACACACACACACACACACACACACACACACACACACACACACACAGGCACCCACCGCTACCTTTTTTCAACCCTTTGATTATTTTACGACATAGATAAGGGAAGGGCAAGGGGGGAAAAGAAGGTGGAAAAGAGGAGATGACATTGCAGTGTAATGGACAAAATGACTGTGGTGAGCTATGAGAGCAACAAGTTGAGGGGGAAAAAAAGAAAAAGCAGCAGCTTAGGTTAGAGATCAAAAGTTGTTTGCTAAAAGGGATGAACTTTTCTGGTCCCCTTGTGGATTAAAAGAGTCTCTTCTGGTCAGCACAGCCTTCAGCGAGGCAACGATGAAGGCCGAGAAAACAAGAGAGGGAAGGAACTGAAAAGCAACAAACAGGCTGCAGCAGGATAACAGGAGAGTGACTCCAGGGAGAATTATTAGCTGATAGAATTACAGGGCTCATCCATGAGTGACATGTAAGCCTCAGCTACACACACTCAAATGTTTACAACACTGATATTTTCTCAACCACGATGTTATCGGGCCTCGATGTAATACTCAGAGCTTTTGTTCTGACTGGCGCTGCAACGTTTCACCATGTCTACAGATGCAATAAGCAAGAAGCAGATAGCAGCGGCACAATGTTCGCCAGCAGCGTTGCTCTGAGAAGCTGTGACATGACCCGGGCAGAACGGGGGAGAAAACTCTACTGGAATATTTGCGCTGATGTGATGATGGCTGAGATGTTGATTAATGTGCACGGTCCCTGTTATTAAATAAACAGGGTGAATACACAAAATATATTGAATAAATTAGAGCGTGAACTGATCTCCGCTGCAACATCCAGCTCATTAGAATGCATGAGGAAACGATGTTCTGATTGCGACAAGAGTCACTTATTAAGCCATGTTTGTCCCCTGCCAGAGCACCCTCCCTGCATGCCTCCCCCACCTTCACCCCAAAACACTTACCCCCTCACACTCCACACCAAATCCCTCCCTACTGAACGCTCTCCTGCTAAAAGCCCCCCTGACTTAACTTCAACCCCCTTCCCCAATGGACATCACCAACCAAACACTAACCTCTCTTTTCACCCCCACCTCCTCGCCTCCCTCGTTTTGCCCCTCCACCTCCTCCTCCTCCTCCTTCTCGGTTCTCCTCTGCTGGGATCTGTGTCATCATTTTAATTAATTTCTAATCAGGCGAGAGTAAACTAATCAGGGGAGGCGTTAAACAATGACAGCTCTGCCTGCTCAGCCTCACATTGGGGGCTGCCATGACTGCTCTGCATGCTGAGAAGAACCACACATTGATAAACAACTCAGCGTAGACGGGTTCTATCTGCGCTCATCTCCTCTCCCCGATACATGTTCATACGGCGGCCCATTTGCAGACTGGACGTGCAGCGAACTGCCGATTGGAGCGAGATTAAATTACTATTATTTTACATTTGTGTGATCACTTTTATATCCATTATGATGCTATGTTAAACCGCACAGATTTGCAAGTGAATAAACATATCGGTTCACGGTCATATGATGGAAATGCATGTAAATGATCTGAATGGACAAATAAATAACCTAACCCTGTCTGAATGGAACAGTATGTATCTGCTTGGAATGGGTTGCACAAAGACTGCAGTTATCTGTAGGCGGCCAGATCCCACCAAGGCTGAGCCATTCTGAAAAACAGAAGCAGAGAGAGAGAGAGAGAGAGAGACGGGCAGGCAGAGAGAGAGAGAGAGAGACGGGCAGGCAGAGAGAGAGAGAGAGAGACGGGCAGGCAGAGAGAGAGAGAGAGAGACGGGCAGGCAGAGAGAGAGAGAGAGAGACGGGCAGGCAGAGAGAGAGAGAGAGACGGGCAGGCAGAGAGAGAGAGAGAGACGGGCAGGCAGAGAGAGAGAGAGAGAGACGGGCAGGCAGAGAGAGAGAGAGAGACGGGCAGGCAGAGAGAGAGAGAGCGCACTTTTGGGCAATACATTAACTGAGACAATAACAAGAGAGCGCTGATTAACCTCTTCCCGGCTTATACCTTGCGTCTAAAATACCTTAAACCAACATAAGCAATCGTAATTGGCAAATTCCAAATATATGATTGCATGACAATGAAGCTGATGACAGATGATGGCAAAAAATTAGTTAATGACCACCATCACATCCATTGCTCAAGTGAAATTTTATTGGTGCATTTTGAAACCCAGGGCGTAAAGTGCATGATAGGCACCACAGCGAGCCTTCAGTCACGTCTGCAAACCGAGGCCATCGTCAACACAGCCTCTGATGGGCTGCGCCTGAGATACGACTCTTACGGTTCATCTAGGTGTTATGAAGAAAGAGGCTTTTATGTCTCTCTAATCAAAGCTTTGTAACCGGACCTGATTACTCCTCCTGCAAAGCGCCATGGCAACCGATGACCATCGACCTAAAGAGCAAAGACCATCGGCATAGTTACCCGACACAAAAGCAAACAGATGCACACGTGAAGAGATGCAGAGAAATTCCAGATCTTCTCTTGAAAACTTTTCTTGTGTGAAGTCACACGACATCAAGGCATGAGACAAGTATGAAATCAAAGTTTGAATCAGATGTGTTGCTGGAAACCCAAGAGGATATTTCAGTATGAAGAAAAAAAAACGACAGAGAGATGGAGTGTGTTTAAAAAGATTTTTTTAAGACGCCCCACCACCATCCACCCCACCTCACCCTCCATCACCACCTCCTTCCCTTGCCCTCTTTGCCAAGTATTAGATTCCCATGCCAACCGCTCTCCCTGGGATAGAAAAAGGATTGCGGAGGTGGGAAAAGCTGAAACCCTTCCACAACATGTCAAACAACGCTTGAATCCAAAACGCATGAGGGAGAGAAAAAGGGTTAGAGGGAGATTTTCTACGGGGAGAAAGAAACTGTCACATCATCAGATTGGTTATTCTAAGTGGAGGGATGTGGGTATGGGGGCGGGTGGGGGGGAGAGAGGAGAGAGAGGGGCGGGGTGGCAGAGGCTCGGGCTGGCAGAATCTGGCAGCGATACATGATGGCGGTATTTCCACTAAAATAATCAGCCCCCAGGCAACGGAAGGGAGTGGGGGAGTGTTGTTGAGGGAGGTGGGGGGGGGGGTAGAAGAGAGACAGAGAGGTTAGGGATTGTAGGGGTAGGAGAAGGAGACGGGTGGGTGAGGGAGGATACAAGGGAGGGAAATAGCAAGATGGAGAGAAAGAAAATCTGGGAAGCTAACCAAGGAAATCCTGCTTCTCAGATATGCAGCTGTGGAATTAAAATTGGTATAAAAACACAAGAACAAAAATATACTTCACACTTCACAAGCCTATTGAAGGGCTGGGGAGGGGGGGTGGGTGCAGGGGGAAGATGTGCCACTCTATGCTGGCACTGATACCTCCGGCACAAGGGGTAAACAGCTATTCTCCTCACTTCACTTTGTCTGGTTGTACAGCGGTTTCAGGGCGTGAGTGAGTAAGTGTGGTGCCTGCAGGGGTCTCATCAGGCTACGGGGCAAGCTCAAAAAAAAAGAAAAAAGAAGAAGACAAGAGCCCCTCAAAGACCAGGAGAGAAAAAAAATGCCCCATGAAACAATTTCTACACTTCCGCATCCCCTCAAGCGCATCACAACGAAACAGCGAGGCATTGATTCATGATCAAACGACCGTGATCGTCACTCAAATTCAATAATAACAACCCTCACAATCACGAGCGCTCTAAATATACTGTACCTCCACTTCAGGCCAGGATTAGGCCTTTCTGTACACACATTTATGTTGATGTGCCGCATTACGGAACAAAGAACTATCAGAATCGGAAACAAGCATGCAAACACACACAGATAAACGACGAATCAATTAATTTTAAATGTGGAAAAATAAACTATGCAAAAACAACACGGTGTTTGATTGGAAAAAACATGAATGGTTACCACAAAGAAA